>NC_091172.1:41707851-41731071 GCF_040958095.1 Procambarus clarkii | reverse complement strand
TTTATTATTATATAAATAACTTAATTTTACAGAATCATCTATCAACGCACATCCACAAGTTGAGGAGGAGGATGTGACCTTCCAGATGTCTGAAGTACTGAAACAGGCACCAAACAGGCCTGGTGGATCTAGGTACAAGGTAAAATAATTTAATTTTTTTTTTTTTTTTTTACTAATTGTCCGATATATATATATATATATATATATATATATATATATATATATATATATATATATATATATATATATATATCGTACCTAATAGCCAGAACGCACTTCTCTGCCTACTATGCAAGGCCCGATTTGCCTAATAAGCCAAGTTTTCATGAATTAATTGTTTTTCGACTACCTAACCTACCTAACCAAACCTAACCTAACTTTTTCGGCTACTTAACCTAACCTAACCTATAAAGATAGGTTAGTTAGGTTAGGTAGGGTTGGTTAGGTTCGGTCATATATCTACGTTAATTTTAACTCAAATAAAAAAATATTGACCTCATACATAATGAAATGGGTAGCTTTATCATTTCATAAGAAAACAAATTGAGAAAATATAATAATTCAGGAAAACTTGGCTTATTAGGCAAATCGGGCCTTGCATAGTAGGCCGAGAAGTGCGTTCTGGCTACTAGGTACGACATATATATATATAATATTATATATATATATATATATATATATATATATATATATATATATATATATATATAAATATATATATAATGTGTCGTACCTAGTAGCCAGAACGCACATCTCAGCCTACTATGCAAGGCCCGATTTGCCTAATAAGCCAAGTTTTCTTGAATTAATGTTTTTTCGACTACCTAACCTAACATTTTCAGCTACCTAACCTAACCTATAAAGATAGGTTAGGTTCGGTCATATATCTCTATTAATTTTAACTCCAATAAAAAAAGAATTGACCTCATACATAATGAAATGGATAGCTTTATCATTTCATAAGAAAAAAAATAGAGAAAATATATTAATTCATGAAAACTTGGCTTATTAGGCAAATCGGGCCTTGCATAGTAGGCTGAAAAGTGCGTTCTGGCGACTAGGTACGACATATATATATATATATATATATATATATATATATATATATATATATATATATATATATATATATATATATATATATATATATAAATGCAAACAAGCCTGAATGGTCCCCAGGACTATATACAACTGAAAACTCACACCCCAGAAGTGACTCGAACCCATACTCCCACAACTGGTATGTACAGGGACGCCTTAATCCGCTTGACCATCACGACCGGACATAAGGAAGTGATAGCCGAGGCTATTTGAACCACTTCCTCGCCGGCACTCGGATGGTAATCTTGGGCATAGCATTTTATCAAATCACCTCATTCTTAAGACGGATTAAGGCGTCCCTGTACATACCAGTTGTGGGAGTATGGGTTCGAGTCACTTCTGGGGTGTGAGTTTTCAGTTGTATATAGTCCTGGGGACCATTCAGGCTTGTTTGCATTTGTGTTCCTCACGTGTGCCCCAAAGAATGAGGTGATTTGATAAAATGCTATGCCCAAGATTACCATCCGAGTGCCGGCGGGGAAGTGGTTCAAATAGCCTCGGCTATCACTTCCTTATGTCCGGTCGTGATGGTCAAGCGGATTAAGGCGTCCCTGTACATACCAGTTGTGGGAGTATGGGTTCGAGTCACTTCTGGGGTGTGTTTTCAGTTGTATATAGTCCTGGGACCATTCAGGCTTGTTTGCATTTGTGTTCCTCACGTGTGCCCCAAAGAATGAGGTGATTTGATAAAATGCTATGCCCAAGATTACCATCCGAGTGCCGGCGGGGAAGTGGTTCAAATAGCCTCGGCTATCACTTCCTTATGTCCGGTCGTGATGGTCAAGCGGATTAAGGCGTCCCTGTACATACCAGTTGTGGGAGTATGGGTTCGAGTCACTTCTGGGTGTGAGTTTTCAGTTGTATATAGTCCTGGGGACCATTCAGGCTTGTTTGCATTTGTGTTCCTCACGTGTGCCCCAAAGAATGAGGTGATTTGATAAAATGCTATGCCCAAGATTACCATCCGAGTGCCGGCGGGGAAGTGGTTCAAATAGCCTCGGCTATCACTTCCTTATGTCCGGTCGTGATGGTCAAGCGGATTAAGGCGTCCCTGTACATACCAGTTGTGGGAGTATGGGTTCGAGTCACTTCTGGGGTGTGAGTTTTCAGTTATAATATAATATGTATGTGTGTGTGTGTGTGTAATTACCTAAGTGTAGTTAAAGGATGAGACCGTCTTCCCAGCACTCTTTGTCATATAACGCTTTGAAACTACTGACAGTCTTGGCCTCCACCACCTTCTCACCTAACTTGTTCCAACCGTCTACCACTCTATTTGCGAAAGTGAATTTTCTTATATTTCTTTAGCATCTGTGTTAAGCTAGTTTCAATCTATGACCTCCTGTTCTTGAAGTTCCAGGTCTCAGGAAATCTTCCCTGTCGATTTTATCAATTCCTGTTACTATTTTGTATGTAGTGATCATATCACCTCTTCTGTCTTTTAGTTTTGGCATATTTAATGCCTCTAACGTCTCCTCGTAGCTCTTGCCCTTCAGTTCTGGAGCCACTTAGTAGCATGTCTTTGCACCTTTTCCAGTTTGTTGATGTGCTTCTTAAGATATGGGCCAACTTCTGTTGTTGGGCACCACACAGTCTATATATTTCGAGCTATTACATATATTTTTGTTGTATTACTCATTCTTAATTAAATAAATATAATATTTTAATTCTCTTTTGTACCCTATTTATTTGTAATTTACACATACATATATAGGATGTCCATTTCTATCTCAGATATGTCTTCGTTCTTTCTCTCCCTTTCTATTTCAGATATGAATTACAAAATTATTATACCCTAATTTACCCTAAACGCTTAATGTAGGTAATTAAAAGATCATAAAAAAAGTTTTTAGAAATGTTAATTATATACGTTCTAAGGTTGTAGATAAAAGTTCTCAAAAAACCTTTTCTAAAACGTAATTATAAACGTGCTGAAAACAATGAAATGTCGTTTTTAGGATGTTTTAAAAAACATGAAAATGTTTGCTGGGGGCCGGCCCCCCTCCACTGCGCGCGCAAACTCTCATGGAGTGCTGCATAAATGTTTTTCTCCTTCCCAGAATTCCCCCGCTTATTTCAAATAATCAGTGGCCATTTCTTTAAAGATGTGGGAGAGCGTTGTAGCTGGATGAGGTCGAATTGTCTGCTGCCTACTCTGTGCGAAGCTGTAGCGTCTTGGGTCGATTAGAACTGCCTACACCGAGTAACTACATTCTTGACTGGAGATTGTACTGTTCGATATTGAAGATGAAGCCACCCAAAAGGTGGCACGGGCATGAATTAGCTCGTAAGTGGTGGCCCTTTTTGAGCCATCACCAGTATCAATAGATGATACTGGAGATCTGTGGAGGTGCGACTGCACCCAGCGTGACTGTTCGATATTCATCAAATCGCTTACATATATGGTGATTACACCTCAGCTCCCTCCAACAAGGTAAGAAGAGTATTACCTGTAATTGGGGAAAGGATTGGTAGCTTCTGTATTAGTTTATGCTATTAAAATAATGAGATATATGGAGCGAGTATAAGATTAACTCGCTACACCAACAGGGGCAACCATTTTGGAAACGCCACACAAGGGTTGACCCGATTGATACATGGGTCAGATTCCATTAAGGTTCAGAACACATCCACTATGGAAGAGCTGTTTCCTTCAAAAGTATAATCGTGTGGCATTATGTTTAAAGAACAATTCCAGGTACATTCTTTGATTCAAAAACATGAGAATAAATACAAGTGATAATTTTAAATGACTAGATATAAACAAAATTAAGAGGTTTGGAAAAATGATATGGTGAACCAGACAAAAACATTGGAACGCTCAGGTGATGAGAGGGTAAACAACCGCTGCCATTTTAGCAGCACCACAGCCAGTGATGTCCAGCACGAGCATTAAGGGAAAACCTTGACACAAACTGCGCCTATCATAAAGAAGCACCACCATTGACCGCCAAGTGCTCACATCAAGTCTAACTCTAAGAAACAACACTGAAGCCTTGACGCTTCTCCCAACATCCGGGGGAGAAAACCTTCACACAAACTGCACCTGTCATAAAGAAGATGAAGACTCACCAGTGTCCACAGTGTCCGAAGGTATTCACCAGTCATCAAGATGTGAAGCGTCACATGTTAGTACATTCAGGTGACAAACCTTATGAGTGTCCAGAGTGTGGGAAGAGATTCAGTCTACGTCAACATATGACGACTCATATGTTAGTGCATTCAGGTGACAAACCTCATGAGTGTCCAGAGTGTGGGAAGAGATTCAGTCAGCGTCAACATATGACGACTCATATGTTAGTGCATTCAGGTGACAAACCTCATGAGTGTCCAGAGTGTGGGAAGAGATTCAGTCTACGTCAACATATGACGACTCATATGTTAGTGCATTCAGGTGACAAACCTCATGAGTGTCCAGAGTGTGGGAAGAGATTCAGTCAGCGTGGAAGTATGAAGAGGCACAGGATGGTGCATTCGGATGAGAGACCTTTTCAATGTGCTGAGTGTGGCAAAAAATTTAGAGTATGTGAAAATATAACAAGCCACATGTTAGTGCATTCAGGTGACAAACCTCATGAGTGTCCAGAGTGTGGGAAGAGATTCAGTCTACGTCAACATATGACGACTCATATGTTAGTGCATTCAGGTGACAAACCTCATGAGTGTCCAGAGTGTGGGAAGAGATTTAGTCGGCATGGACATATGAAGACTCACAGGATGGTGCATTCGGATGCGAGACCTTTTCAATGTGCTGAGTGTGGGAAAAAATTTAGAGAACGTGGAACTATAATAAGGCACATGTTAGTGCATTCAGGTGACAAACCTCACGAGTGTCCAGAGTGTGGGAAGAGATTCAGTCGTCTTGGAAGTATGAAGACTCACAGGATGGTGCATGCGGATGAGAGACCTTTTCAATGTGACGAGTGTGGCAAAAAATTTAGAGAACGTAGAAATATAATAAGGCACATGTTAGTGCATTCAGGTGACAAACCTCATGAATGTCCAGAGTGTGGGAAGAAATTCAGTCTACGTCGCAGAATGACGACTCACATGTTAGTGCATTCAGGTGATAAACCTCATGAGTGTCCAGAGTGTGGGAAGAGATTCAGTCGTCTTGGTGATATGAAGAGGCACAAAATGACACATGCAGATAATAAGCTAAACACATAGACTGTGGAAGGTAATTAAGAGAATGTTGAAGGATAATGAGGCACATACAGGTATTTTAACTTAACTTTAATCTAACAGTGTGTGTGCTATCACAATGTCAGTTGGATGTTCTTCAAAGGTAATTCTATTTTGTTTGAGAAATACACTTCACCATGAAAGGTAAAGATCAAGATATCTTATTATATTGTTTTTTTATAAAAGTTAGATGACCAAGCAAGAACTAGAGAAGCTGTCACTATAGGAAAATTCAAATTGCTTATAAGTATAGAAATATCTCTTTAGTTTAGCAAAGATAAATCAAAGCTTTAAATGTTTTTCTTCATATTTATGTAAATAATAATGTGCTTTCTGTTTTTGTTCTCTGTGAAAATTTATTTAAAATGTAATATACTCTGTAGCTAAGTTATGGACATTATTGTTGTAATATTATTTAGCATTGGTGCTGGTGAAGAAGACAGTCTGAGACGTACTTAAGATGAGACCATTTGATTGATAGGGAATTGTAGGTTAATCAAGGAATTTTCTCATCAGATTCATATGCAAACTGATGTCTATTTTATATTTTTTGTTTAGGCATATTTATGAATAATACTCTTGATTATAAATATTTCACTAAACAGTTTATTGAAGGCAGATTGGCATTTATAACTGTCAGTCAAGTTAATATGAAATTTAAATTTATATTACTCTAGAAATTTACATCACTCTAAATTTACCAGAAATTTATATTACTCTAGGTTAACTTTATCAGTTATGCTGTAATTGTCTTGGAATAATATTTTACTTGATTTACCTGAGGGCTACTAACCCTAGTGGCCTCGATAAAAACGGGAAGCTGGCAGCTTTTTGAAGATTCCCTTCCCCCCCCCCCTCCCCAATTTTCCTTGATTTTTTCCAGGTATATTTTGAAATTCAGCAGATTTTGGCAGTTATGGCGTTGGGGGTAGTCGGTTCCATCGATCAATAACCCTGTGGGTGAAAAAGCCTGTTTCAAAATTATATTAGCTTGATTAGCAATAATATTATCCTGATTCGTATAATCCTCTGTCAATTATATTATCCAAACTGGCAATTATATTAAGATGATTGTGAATTACATAAACCTTACTGGCAATTATTCTGCACATTCTCTCATGTGTATTATACATATATAAAACGCTGCACTGTAAAAATGCCAATCCTGACCTCAAAAGCTTCATAGAAGGTTGTAACAGAACCCATAAGCACCACACCAGAAATAAATACAGTTTTGATATTCCTAGAGTACGACTTAATCAAACTAGAAATGCTCTACAAATTAAGGGACCCAGAATGTGGAATGACCTTCCCAACCATGTTAAAGACTGTACCTCTCTCAACCAGTTTAAGATAAAAACGAAGCTATACCTAATAAATTCCCTGTAACCTACCTTACCCCTCTATTGTCAACCAATGTCTGTTTTTTTTTCTTAAATGACGCTGTTTTTCGACCGAATTGTATTTGTGCTGCTTTTTCTGCCATGTTCCCCCCTTTTATCTCTTTTTTTTATTTGTTCTCAACTCATTTTATTCTTCATGCTCAATTAGTATTAAGCTTTAGTCATTTAAGTTTTTCATGCCCGAAACGCTTTGCCTAATAGTGGCTTTAGGCATTGTATGTACTAGCCCTAACTATAAATCCATCACTCTTTGTATAATCTCTTTTATGTATGTACCTTACCTAAATAAACATTTTGATTTTGATCTTTTTTTTATTTGATTATATTAGCATGACTGTCAATTTATATCAAACAGATATTTATTTATGTATAAAGCTTGTCATTTAAGTTTATCAGATATTTTAATTATATCAGATTATATCAGATTATCAGATTATATCAGATTATATCAGATTATCAGATTATATCAGATTATATCAGATTATATCAGATTATATTATTATATCAGATTTAATTATTATCAGATTAAGTTTAACAGATATTTATTTATGTATAAAGCTTGTCATTTAAGTTTATCATGCCCAAAACGCTTTGCGTAATAGTGGCTTTAGGCATTGTATGTACTAGCTCTACCTATAAGTCAACCAATCTTTGTAAAAATGTATTGTATGTATGTACCTTACCTAAATAAACATTTTATTTTATTTTATTTTTATTTTAAGCGAAACGTCCAAAACTGGTGTCCGAAATGGCAAAAAAATTAGTGTTGTCAATGTAAGGATATTATTATTATATTATTATTATTATGTTGTGGTGCTCGTGGGTTCTATTACATCTATCAGTGGAGAGTTTCAGATCAGGATTAGCATTTAGGAACAAGGTTTTGTACATGTAAATAGCATAAGAGAATGTGTAGAGTGAGTGTATATTTAGCATGTTCAGAGATTTAAACAGAGAGGCTTTGTGTTGTTTGAAGACAGTTTTATTGTTCTGATAGCAGATTTTTATTGGGTGGTGATGAGCATCAGGTAATTTGCAGTGGATGAATGAACCCCATGCACAGATAGCATATGTTCACATACCAACCCTAATTTTCAAAGAAACCTCTAGATTTTTAGCTCCAGCCATTTCATTGCTCTACAACAAATCATTTGAACTCCAAACCTTTCCTGATATTCTAAGGGAAAAAAAGCAAGAGTAACCTTAGTCCATTAAAGTGTCTATCTCACTGAAGTCAACAATTATAGACCCATATCAACTCTGCAGATTTTGTCTAAAATATTTTAAAGAGTTAATCTACAAGCAGCCTTAATCCTATTTAGCAAAATAAAATTTACTTAGTTCTTGCCATAATGGTTTGAGGCCCAAAAAAGGACCAATCATGCACCAATTAGTATGATTAACATTATATATGCAGCTCTTGGAAGAAATGAGTACCCTTGTTCATTTATTTGTTGACCTACATTAAGACTTTTTTACACTGTTAACACATTAACTTTCTTAAATTACAGCATTACGGAGTAGGAGGTTAATCCCTCCAATACCTAGAGTCTTATCTTAGTGACAGGCTCCAGTATGTCTCTGTGAATGATTCCAATTCACCCACTCTACCTATTAACATTGGTGTTACACTGGGCAGTATTCTTCACCCTCTCGTCTTTCTCATCTTCCTCTCCCTTTCCAGCCCGTTGCCATCATGAGGGGGCTTGGTTGGCGGATGGTAGAGTGTGATGCTCCATGGGACAGGTGTCCTCTGTCCTTTTGAAGCCTAATGCTCGTGCTGCCTCTTCGGTAAATTGTGCTGAATACTTTTTCCTATTAAGTTTAATTTTTCCTTCCCATTCTCCTGTTTAATTGTTATTTCCCTGTGACGTTTTGCAATTCTTGATTATTCTCTCAAATGTTTTCTTCTGTTTAGACACCGCGGGTTTTTCGGGAGGCACACCCTCTCACCCGTAAAACTGTGGTACTCGGCAATGTCGAGCAAGAGGGCATCTTTATTGTCAATCTTTTCCATCATTGCCGAGCCCAATTATATCGTGCTGAGCTTCCATTATATCTTGACGGACTGATGATTCCTATGATTGCGATTGTAGGGTGTATATCTACAGTGCACCCCTGGGGGTGGCCTTTGTCTTGTTGGGTGTCCTATCCTCTAATTAATAATAATAATAATAATAATTTTTATTTAGGCAAAGGTACATACATAAAGAGATTTTACAAAGTTTGTTGGCTTTATAGATAAGAGCTAGTACATACAATGCCTAAAGCCACTATTACGCAAAGCGTTTCGGGCAGGAAAAAACACTACTGACTAAAGCTTAAAACTAATGGGTAAAAAGAAAAAAATGCGTTGAGTACAAATAAAAATAGAGGTAAAAGAGGGGGGAACATTGTTGAAAAACAGCACAAATACAATTACAAATTATTACAGAAAATTACATTAAAACAGCGTTGATTTGAAAAAAAAAAAAAAAAAAAAAAAAAAACATACATGGGTTGACAATAGAGAGGTAAGGTAGGTTACAGGGAATTTATTAGGTATAGCTTCGTTTTTAACTTAAACTGGTTGAGAGAGGTACTGTCTTTAACATGGTTGGGAAGGTCATTCCACATTCTGGGCCCCTTGATTTGTAGAGCATTTCTGGTTTGATTAAGTCATACTCTAGGAATATCAAAACTGTATTTATTTCTGGTGTGGTGCTCATGGGTTCTGTTACAACCTTCTATGAAGCTTTTGAGATCAGGATTGGCATTACAATTTAGCGTTTTGTATATGTATAGTACACATGAGAGAATGTGCAGTGACTTAATGTCTAACATATTCAGGGATTTGAATAGGGGTACCGAGTGATGTCTGGGGCCAGAATTGGATATTGTCCTAATAGCAGCTTTGTGTTGAGTAATTAGAGGACGTAAGTGATTTTGGGTAGTAGAGCCCCAAGCACAAATACCATAGTTGAGATATGGATAGATAAGGGAGTAATAGAGAGTCACCAGGGCAGGGCGTGGTACATAATATCTGATCTTAGAAAGAATGCCCACAGTTTTTTAAACTTTTTTTGATATGTTTAGAATGTGTCCCTGGAAATTCAGCTTGTGGTCAATGAGAATGCCAGGAATTTGCCATCTAATTTGTTACAAATTTGGGTATTGTTTATTTTGAGATTTATTTGATTAGAGGATTTATTGCCAAACAGAATATAGAAAGTTTTGTCAATGTTAAGGGTGAGTTTGTTGGCAGTTAGCCACAGATGGACTTTATTTAGCTCAGTATTTACTGTGGCATTTAGAGCAAGGGGATCAGGACTGGAGTAAATGAAGGTTGTGTCGTCAGCAAATAGGATTGGTTTGAGGTGTTGGGAGGCATTTGGAAGGTCATTAATGTAGATGAGAAAGAGGAGAGGGCCAAGTATGCTGCCCTGGGGAACACCAATGTTGATGGGTAGGGTGGGAGAAATTGTATTATTCACAGAAACACATTGGAGCCTGTCAGTAAGGTAGGATTTGAGGTATTGTAGGGAGTGTCCTCTGACACCATAATGATGTAATTTAAGAAGAAGGTTTTGGTGGTTGACAGTATCGAAAGCTTTACGCAGGTCCACAAATAACCCAACAGGGAACTCATTTTTATCAAGAGCTGTATGAATCGAGTTAAGCATACTAATAAGTGCATCGTTAGTGCTTTTTTTGGGCCTGAAGCCATATTGGCAAGGGCTAAGTATATTGAGTTTGGCTAGATATGAGTAAAGCTGCTTATAGATTAGTTTTTCAAAAAATTTTTGACAAGTTAGGCAGGATTGATATAGGTCTGTAGTTGTTAACATCTGTGAGATCACCACATTTGTGGACAGGCGTTACTCTCGCTTTTTTTAGAATATCTGGAAAGGTTTGGAGTTCAAGTGACTTGTTGAAGAGCAGAGCAATAGCAGGGGCTAAAGATCTGGAGGCTTTTTTGTAGATTAAAGTTGGTATCTCCTCAAGGGCACCAGACTTGGTTTTAAGGGAAAGGATTATCTCATTGACGTCAATGGAATTAATAGGCTTTAGGTACAGAGACTGGGGATAGTTCCCTGTAAGATAGTCCTTAATGTCAGTACTGGAAGATGGAATATCATTAGCAAGGGATGAACCAATGGAAGAGAAGAACCTATTGAACTCAATAGCAGAATCAGAGGCTGAAAGCTGACCATCGTTATTAGACAGGAGAGTCGGTTTGTTATTTAAAGACTTCTTTGATCCCAATATTTGTGAAATTGTTCTCCATGTTTGTTTAATGTTGCTCTTTATTTGGGTAAATTTATCTTCGTAGTATTTAGTTTTGGCTCGTCTAATTATCTTAGATAGCAATAATGAGTAATTCTTTGAGAATTCTTTGGAGACAATCCCTAACCTATACTTTTTCTCAAGGTCATGTTTTTATTAATAGATTTAAGTATTCCCTTTGTAAGCCAGGGATTGTTAAGCCTTTTGGTTGTGACTTGTTTTGTAAGCATAGGACAGTGGGTATTATAAAGGCTAAGAGTTTTTTGAAGAAAAGATTGAACTGCTAGGTTGATGTCCTCTATGTTACCTAACTCGGACTCCCAGTTGACATTATCAGTAGCCGTTATAAAATTGTCTATAGCAGTTTCATTGTGTAGTCTAAAACGTATCTCTCTTGAAACAAGAGGTGGTTTGCTAATGTTAGTTAAGAGAAATGTGGGGTAATGGTCTGTAGTGCTATCGGTGATTATACCTGAAGTAAGCGGAGAGGTTATATTTGTCCAGATGTGGGACATATCAAAAACTGTGGCATTCTTTCTAAGATCAGATATTATGTACCACGCCCAGCTCTGGTGACTCTCTATTACTCCCTTATCTATCCTTATCTCAACTATGGTATTTGTGCTTGGGGTTCTACTACCCAAAATCACTTACGTCCTCTAATTACCCAACACAAAGCCGCTATTAGAACAATATCCAACTCTGGCCCCAGACATCACTCGGTACCCCTACTCAAATCTCTTAATATGTTAGATATTAAGTCACTGCACATTCTCTCATGTGTATTATACATATATAAAACGCTAAACTATAATGCCAATCCTGATCTTAAAAGCTTCATAGAAGGTTGTAACAGAACCCATGAGCACCACACCAGAAATAAATACAGTTTTGATATTCCTAGAGTACGTCTTAATCAAACTAGAAATGCTCTGCAAATCAAGGGGCCCAGAATGTGGAATGACCTTCCCAACCATGTTAAAGACTGTACCTCTCTCAACCAGTTTAAGATTAAAACTAAACACTACCTAATAAATTCCCTGTAATCTACCTCACTCCTCTATTGTCAACCCATGTCTGTTATTTTCTTTTTTTTCTTTTTTTTTTTAATCAACACTGTTTGTCAACCTATTGTATTTGTGCTGCTTTTTCAGTCATGTTCCCCCTTTTTTTTTATCTTTATTTGTATTTGTTCTCAACATCTTTTATTCTTTATGCTCAATTAGTATTAAGTTCTAGATATTAATGTTTTTCTTGCCCGAAACGCATTGCGTAATAGTGGCTTTAGGCATTGTATGTACTAGCTCTATCTATATATTAATCCATTAATGTAACATCACTTGTATGTATATACCTTTCCTGAATAAACATCTGAATCTGAATCTGAATCTGAATGTGATCTAGAGTCGTGGCAGTGCTATCAGTGATTCTAGTAGGTCTAGTGATTAAGGGTATGAGGAAGCAGGAATTCATACAGTTGAGGAAGCTAACAGCAGTAGGGTGTTCTGGCTCGCAGAGGTCAATATTAAAGTCCCCTGCGATAATTAGGTGGTTTTTGTTCAGTCTGTTATCAAGTATTAGATTTCTAAGGTTTGAGTTGAATTCGGACACATCAGTGTTAGGAATTCTATAAACTGCACCCACAGACAGGATAGACTCGGCACCCTTGACTCTGAAGCTGGCGAAGATATACTCCCCATAGCAGTCTCTAGTTCTAATTTCTTTTAAGCATGTTAGTTCTTGGTGGTAGTAAAGAGCAGTGCCACCACCTCTCTGAAGTTGACGACAGTTGTGGATTGCTGAGTAGTTAGGCATGTTGAAGAGTTGAGTAGTATCATCTTTCAACCATGTTTCAGTAAGTATAATAAAAGAGAAATTGTTGTCAATAGCTTCAATCAAGGCACTAACATCATCGAAGTGTTTGCCTAGGGATCTAACGTTCAAATTGATTACAGAGATATTGTGACTATGAGTTAATACATTGTTTACATCATGTGCTGCAAAATATCTGCAATTTAGATCATTAAAGTGATTATTGTCATAGATAGTGGATAAGAGGTTAAGTTCTGGGTCTATACTTGACTGCATAAAAAAAGCTGATTGCCGGAAAAACAAGAAAAACAAAAAGAAATAAATGTACACAATACTGTACCAAACAAACACAAAAGGGGCTTACAGGGGTACAATGGAGTAAGGGAGTATGGCTAGGCTAGGAAACCTAGGTAATGAATGAGATTAAAGAAAAAAAACATATAAACATGGACTATACAAAACACAATATATAGATATACAAAACAAAAATATAAACAAGATTAAGCAATACAAAAAAATTGAGCAAAAATGAAAAATGAGGTAGATTGCTTACAGGTACTCTCAGGTACACTGTAAGTAACAATAGACAGAAAATGTATATCAATATAGAAAAGAATGTCACAATACAATAAGATAAGCAATTACATGAACAGATGAAAAACAAATCTGCTGTAAAATAGGAAGTAATTATAGCAAAACACAATATAAAAATATAACAATACAATAAGAGCTTACAAAGTATTGAGTCTGCTAAATTAGAGAATAATTATGGCAAGACATAACAATAAATGCAAGCAAACAAGGAATTGAAACAATTAGAGGTAGAATTAAGGTCACTAGATAGCCATGGAGGATACACAAGTTTGGCGGAGAGAACAAAAAATCAGTAGAGACTGTCAAGATGAATATATAAAAAAATTTGACAAATGATAATTGTAAAGTAAAATAATCTTAAAGATAATAAATTTTATTAAGCTTAGTTTTAACTTATAATTAGTATGAACTTAATTAAAAGAACAAAAATGAGGTCAATAATTGATTTCAATAAATGACATAGGTCAATACAAATAAATTTAAAATATAAATGGAATAGGGTAAGATTAGATTTAAGAGTAAAATTTTACAATGAAACTGAGGTAGATGCTTGCATAAGTGCATGGAGACTTGATGGATTATTTAGGAAATTATATGAATAGGAGAACATCAGGTAAATGGTAAGGCAGAGACAGCACCTTAGACAAAGTTAAATTAAGTTAGGTTAGGCTCAGGCACTGAAAGAGTTATTTTAAGTACTGGCATTGGTCGGGTTCAGGTTTTCAGATATACCACAATCACTTAAGAAGGCCAGGAGTTGTTGGTCACATTTTATTTCATATCTTTTTCCTGTAGCTTCTTTCTTCGCAAAAATCGTACCATTCCTTGTGTAGCACTGCTTGATAAGACCAAGGTTTTGTTTGCGAATTTGGCGCAGCCTGTAGACGAGGGATCCACGCTGCTTAGTAAGACACTCATTTATATAGAGGTTGTTTTTTTTGCTGAGCAGCTGTTTGCATGAGGTCAAACTTCGCAGAGGGATTTGCAAGTTTGATGAGCATTCTCCTGTAACGGGGATTGTTTTTATCTATCCTAATAGCCGATTTGATTTGAACATTGACACTGATCTTTGAATTAATTAGGGTGTTGGCTATGTTACAGCAATCCTCACCTTGTTGTTGAACAGGCAGATCAGTAGAGCTAATTATCAGGGAGTCATGAAGTTGTTGTTGCTCTTGGTCATCTTTGGAAGCCGCCTGGTGAGTCTGAAGGAGATTGATCTGTTTTTCCAGCTTTTTAAGGAGGTCACTTTGAGCTGTGAGGGTTTCTTCAGCCTGAATCTTACGTATTTGATCCATTGCATCATTTGCAACAGTTTGTATGTTGAGAATTTCTTGGTTGTTGTTCATCGACGATTTAAGGGGGTCCATAGAATTACCCAAATCGACCCAAATTACCCAAATCGTATTAGCATTACGTAAGTAATGAAGAAATATGGTATATTTACTTACTATAATGTTGGTGCTACACGTAGAACATGATCAAACCTATTTTTACTCTGAAATAATCCAATTTCATAACGAAATGAGACGTAAATATGTGAGAGGTGACGCCATAGGAAGTCGACGGTCCAAGCGACAATTGTGTGGAGCGACTTATCCAAGATATATGGTCGCCTGGAGAGTGTTTGCTGCCATAACAGCCTCCTGTACACAGTGATCCAGTCGTCGTATTTCATGGCTCAAATTGTCGCAAATTTAATTGGTAATATTAACAAGTAGAATGTGTATTTATAATAATATTTGTCATAAACAGCCACAAAATATTTAATATTTATTAAAAAAAAGTGTCTGGAAGTTAAATCAATTCCACATGACAATAAATTTGTTATATAGATACTAGCGTTATTCGTTGGTATGCGTTCACTATTTAAACTACTCCAGTCCTTTTTGTTCATAGAACACCGAACCCTACACGCTCTCTGATATATTGCTTAATTAACAAATATTCACAAATAAAGATTATATTTATATATGTTATCAGAAAGGCAGATATAAAATAGTTTGTGTTAATGCATCACAGAGATTATACCTTATTAGAGAGGAAAAATATTCATATTTTAAACAAGGCTTCTTGGCTGACGCTCTCCCTTTCGATGGGAAACTATGACCTTTTGAAAATCAATGTTAATTGAATCTATATATTGTAAAAAACGAAGTTTTTTATGTCATCAGAAAGACATATAAGCTGCATGTTAATACTTTGGTATAAATATAACTGAAGTGAAAGTGAAGATATATGCCTTTTTATAGTTACTTGATGGCTCGCTCAGGGAGTGTGAAGGCCTGCACACAAGCCAATCAATTTTATAATTAATGTACATATATGCAAAGTAACGTCAAAGGTTTTTATTTCAGAATAAAGACAGATGTAGACGATAATGTAAATATATTTCAAGGAAAACATATCTTAAATGAAAGCAAAGATATGGTCAAATAAATAGGCAATACCACACCATCGCCAGTGTCCGGACACATGAATATTCGCATTAGGTAGGTGAAAGGAAATGTACCCAACCATTTCCATTTACGCGACCAGTTTCCGTTCTTATGTTCTTACATTTATTGAAATTTATCATCATCATCATTTACAGAAATAAATTAACATAAAAATGTAGTAATTTTAATACACAAAACAGAAGTAGATATGTATGTAAATTATGACGCAGGATAGGATCACTATTGCAGAACTATTCGCATACTTTGCGTCATTATATACAGTACTGGAATTTAAAAAAAATCGCGGAATTCAGAGATAACACCATCATTGGTGTCCAAGAAAAGTGTAAGTACTTCATTTATAATGATGTGCTGCCCGAAATCTTAGCGAAGTATCTAAAATTTGCTTACTGTAAGTAATTCATGCAAATGATTGTAAAGCCGTCGCCCAGTTGGGGTTGGGTGGGTGTGGAGCACATGACTGTTAAGCTGCCGCCCAGTTGGTTGGGTGTGGAGCACATGACTGTAAAGCTGCCGCCCAGTTGGGTGGGTGTGGAGCACATGACTGTTAAGCTGCCGCCCAGTTGGGTGGGTGTGGAGCACATGACTGTAAAGCTGCCGCCCATTTGGGTGGGTGTGGAGCACATGACTGTTAAGCTGCCGCCCAGTTGGGTGGGTGTGGAGCACATGACTGTTAAGCTGCCGCCCAGTTGGGTGGGTGTGGAGCACATGACTATAAAGCTGCCGCCCAGTTGGGTGGGTGTGGAGCACATGACTGTCAAGCTGCCGCCCAGTTGGGTGGGTGTGGAGCACATGACTGTTAAGCTACCGCCCAGTTGGGTGGGTGTGGAGCACATGACTGTTAAGCTGCCGCCCAGTTGGGTGGGTGTGGAGCACATGACTGTTAAGCTACCGCCCAGTTGGGTGGGTGTGGAGCACATGACTGTCAAGCTGCCGCCCAGTTGGGTGGGTGTGGAGCACATGACTGTCAAGCTGCCGCCCAGTTGGGTGGGTGTGGAGCACATGACTGTAAAGCGGCCGCCCAGTTGGATGGGTGTGGAGCACATGACTGTTAAGCTGCCGCCCAGTTGGGTGGGTGTGGAGCACATGACTGTTAAGCTGCCGCCCAGTTGGGTGGGTGTGGAGCACATGACTGTAAAGCTGCCGCCCAGTTGGGTGGGTGTGGAGCACATGACTGTAAAGCTGCCGCCCAGTTGGGTGGGTGTAGAGCAAGACTAGTAATTGGACGACTCACCATAGATGTAAAGTGCCTAGTATAGTGACTTCTGCCCGAAACGCTGCGCGTGCTAGTGGCTTTACAAGACTGTAATTACCATATTTGTATCCTCACATTCCTTATGTTCATTCTTGTATATGCATAAATAAATAAATAAATAAACTTGTGAGCCTCTTGTTGAATCACTTGTGATACAAAGATTATTGATGTGTGTATTTGTGTGGGTGATTGAATATGTATGTGAATGTATATGTATGTATATGTATATATGCAATTGACGATCACGAAACAATAATCATTTGTATGCGGAAAATTCCATATTTCATTTCTCTGGATTTACCGCATATGTATATATATGTACATGTATGTATGATTATGTGTACATGTATATATAACATTAATAAGAGGAAATGAAGATGAAGAAATGATAAAAAGAATGGCAATAGTGGATAGTAGTAACACACTTAAGAATTATTCAGTAATAAATACAAACTCGTCCTTCACCTATGGTAAAGGAAAGTCATTTGGAAGGATTCAATTTACATGAGATTAAGATTAGGATACAAATATATCTGGCAATACGGAGTTGATGTCAGTGAAAAAGATAAGGAGTGTAAATTATGTAGTATGCCGCACGCCCACACCTTAGAACATTATGTATTAGAGTGTCAACTTATTGATAACTATAGAAATAAGGAAATAAGTAATGTACCACATCAAATTGTTTGTATGTGTGATAATGGTATGATAGACAGTATACTTAGGAGCTACAAAAATTTTGCCCCAAGAGTGTAACAATTGTATGCTGTACTTACTATATTAACCTGCAATGTTAAATGGGATTCTTGTAATGTTAATTGTCTATTTGTACTTACTGAATTTGTGCGCCCCTTGAGGGACTTGAAGTAGAGGGGGTAGAAATAGCCTAAGTTACTCTATCCCTTTGAAATGTATTTTTTTCTTGTCTCAATAAACATACTTGAACTTGAACTGTAAATATTTGTGGCTTCCTGACCATAAAGTTACCGCCGCAGTCGAGGGTAAGAGACCGGATGTACCCAGTATACAAGCCGCACTAGCTATTAGTTCATAAAAGCTGACAACTTACCCAGATAAACATTACTTCCTAATTATATATATATATGCAAATAATACAATTAAAATGTTTAAAACGTGATTATATATATGTATCATGTGGACAGTTTTTAATGGATTTTTTTCTCCTGATATTCGGGTTCTTTATTATGCTTCATCTTGAGGCAAAGCCCAATATCTTACGCCATATTGATGCTCTGTCCACAGATCATTCTCTCTCTCTCTCAAATCATATACATTGATGGTTTCCTACACCGCCACACGGGTGCAGCTGCAAGTGCAGTTGCCTCTACCCATCAGACAGAACTATTTGCCTTGCTTGTTACACTAAAATGTGTACAAGTGTGTGTGTCTATGTATGTATTAACACGATGTACTGAACGGGGTGAGAATAGCTTGAGCTACCTCATCCATTTGTGTGTATTTTACCTCAATAAACTTATTTCAATTTCAATTTCAATTCAAGTCTCCAAACTTGATGCATTAATTGTAAGTGATTTTCTACCATCCTACATTAATTGTAAGTGATTTCTATCATGCTTAATTGCGCGCAAGTCTCTAAGACACAATTGTAACATGACCGTGTCTGAAGCTAGACAGAAAACACAACATTATTAGTGATGGTAACATAAGCCATTTCATGTGAATTCCATCTTCGTTGACCTCCGAAACTTGAGGAATGGTCCAGAAAATAGCTACTAAAGTTTAAGTCAAGTGTGAAGATACTTTAGTTGATACTTAGATACTTCCAATAAGTGTAAACATAAGTGCTGACGATGCTACCTTCCTCTATTCAGACCCCAACCCAAACGCACTATATAATAATGAAAATAATAGATTTAAAAAGTCCACTCATGGATGTAAACTAACAAGCTCACATCAAACATAAAAAAGACCGACTACTATTTTTGTTCGAAAGTAAATCCTGAAACCAAATTCAACTTCAGATACACAATGTTAACATTAGCAATAATGATTATGGAAAGTTCCTTGACCTATACATAGACAAGAGACTGAACTTCAGCATCCACATACAACACATATGTGCGTGGTGAGAGAGAGAGAAAGAGAGAGAGAGAGAGAGAGAGAGAGAGAGAGAGAGAGAGAGAGAGAGACAGAAAGAGAGAGAGACAGACAGAGAGAGAGACAGAGAGAGAGAGAGAGAGAGACAGAGAGAGTAAGAGAGTATTCACCTAGTTGTGCAGGCGCGGGTTGAGCTCTGCTCATTCGGCCCGCCTCTCAACTGTCAATCAACTATTACTGACTAACTAATTTTTTTTCTCTCGCACACACACACACACACACACACACACACACACACACACACACACACACACACACACACACACACACACACACACACACACACACAAACAATCGACCGGGTAAACAAGGATAAACTATTCAACACTGGTGGGACGCGAACAAGGGGACACAGGTGGAAACTGAGTACCCACATGAGCCACAGAGACGTTAAAAGGAACTTTTTCAGTGTCAGAGTAGTTAACGGATGGAATGCATTAGGCAGTGATGTGGTGGAGGCTAACTCCATACACAGTTTTAAATGTAGATGTGATAGAGCCCAGTAGGCTCAGGAATCTGTACACCAGTTGATTGACAGTTGAGAGGCGGGACCAAAGAGCCAAAGCTCAACCCCCGCAAGCACAAATAGGTGAGTACACACACACCAGGAAGCAACCCGTAGCAACTGTCTAATTTCCAGGTACCTATTTACTGCTCGGTGACATCACATTAACATTTACAGAGAGTAGGGAATTAATTGCCCGAAACGCATTGCGTAATAGTGGCTTTAGGCATTGTATGTACTAGCTCTATCTATATATCAATCCATTAATGTAACATCACTTGTATGTATATACCTTACCTGAATAAACATCTGAATCTGAATCTGAATCTGAATTAGGTATCTGGGAGCTAGTTAACTGTTGTGGGATGTATATCTTGAGGTACTGTATACAATGTTCACAACAGAGCAATGTATAATCATTTCATTGTAGAAGGCACCTCCTTCACTTAAACTCATTCTGTACAACACTAAAAGTGGATTACCTGGTACTTGTGAGACTAATCTCAGTAAACTGTAAGTAATACCGTCCTCTTCAGGAGCAGTAGACTTATTTTATTGTGCTACACAGCCTTCCCGGCTTGGTGCCTTCTTTGGTAATTACTTATCAAAGGCAGCTCCATACGAGGAGCTGCCTCGTATGGGCCAATAAGTCTTTTGCAGTTACCTTCATTCTTATGTTCTTACTTACATTTATTGAACTTTATCATCATCATCATTTACAGAAATAAATTAACATAAAAAGTAGTCATTTTAATACACAAAACAGAAGTAGATATTATGTAAATTATGATGCAGGATAGGATCACTATTAAGAACTTAATTATAAACCACAATATGTTTTATATCGTCAGAAATTCGGAAACATACCATATATTTTCAAATATTTACAATTAAAGTATTTATTTAGGAAATAAGTATTTTAGTTACCCTAGTTAGCTCTGAGAACACACATTCTTGCAGCAAGAATTTCTTCCCACTAATCTGAGAGATGCTAATGAGACCAGTCTCGACCCACTGGACAGGTCATGAACAACAATCAACTACAGCACCATCTATGTCAGAAGATATTCAAAATATTCTTTATATCATTCAAATTATCAATACGAGAACAGAATACATAAGTTGAGTGATGTCAAAGGAATCATATTGACTGACCGAGCCCCATTGTAAATATCCGTGGCTTCCTGACCATAAAGCAACCCGTTCTCGCAAATTTAATAAGTCAATATTGACTTATTAAATATGTGCATAGGTGACATACATAACATAATAGATACCCTTAAAACGATTCATAGAAAACACCGACCTTACCTAACCTTGTTAGTATCTTAAGATAAGCATCTTATTGCTTCGTAATTACAATTATTACCTAACCTATAATAGGTATAGGTTAAGTAATAATTGTAATTACGAAGCAATAAGATGCTTATCTTAAGATACTAACAAGGTTAGGTAAGGTCGGTGTTTTCTATGAATCTTTTTAGGGGTATCTATTATGTTTAGTATATCACCTATGCACGTAGTTAATAAGTCAATATTGACTTTACGAATTTGCGAGAACGGGTTGCCATAAAGGTACCGACGCGGTCGAGGGTAAGAGACCGGATGTACCCATATACCTATGAGGCCATCAAAAATAGTGAGTCACGCCAAACAAAAAGAAGTACTGGTAAACAGGTCAGACACAACCAGTACTATGATGATGCTAAACTGAAAGAGCTTAAATCAATTGCTAGACAGACAGGTAAAGCATATAAGAGCCTTAGAACTCCTCAAATGTTAAAACTGTTTCAGGCCGCGCTTGCAGCGGCAAGGGAGAGAATGACTGAACTGAGACAAAATGAATGGGAGGGTTTTGTTAGTGGACTTAACCTGCATACTCCCCTGGGCAAAGCCTGGAAAGGCATAAACAAAATTATTGGTAAAAATAGTAGACAAGTTTCACACCCAAACCCGCTACAGAAAGCCAATCAGTTAATTGCAAAATGGGCTCAGGTTTCCAGCCTTGGAATGCTACCAGCTAGCACTGGGAAGAAATTGCAGGCGAGGTCCACAGACAGAAATTCTCTCATAAATTTCATGTTGAGCAAGCAACATGATGAATGTGATGTTCCATATACAGATTATGAATTGGATGCAGCCCTCTCCAGGGGCAGTAGCACTGCTCCTGGTGAGGACGGTATCACCTATGATATTCTAAGACTCCTACATCGTGTACCCGGTAACCCATTATTAGAATTGTTTAATGCCAGCTATGTCTCTGGGCAGTTGCCTGTATCATGGACCACCAGTCTTACGGTACCTGTACCAAAGCCTGGCCAACCGGATGCTTTCCGTCCCATCTCACTGACCAGTTGCATGTGCAAAACCTTTGAGAGAATAGTAGACAATCAACTAAGCACCATTCTCTCTTTGAGAGAATGGTGCTTAATAGATTATTGTATAGAGTTAAAGAGCACATGTCACCTGATATCAATGGTTTCACACATGGTAAAAGTGTACACAACTGTATCACAACCTTTCTTACTGTTCATGGAGATAAAAGGCACAAGTACACAACATTTCTTGATTTAAAAAATGCCTTTGATATTGCTAATAGGGAAGTGATTATGTATGAATTAGCGAGAATGGATATAGGGGGACATTTATTACAGTGGATACGAGGCTATCTTACCAACCGGAAGTCCTCTGCGCTGTTCCAAGGCTACAAGAGTGAAACTAAAGTAATGCAACTAGGCACCCCACAAGGAGGAGTACTTAGTCCTACCTTGTTTAATGTTCTAATTAATGCTTTACTAAAATCAATCCCAACTAGTCCGGCAAACATCACTATCAGATATGCAGATGACATCCTTGTACATACTAAAACCCACCGCAAAATGCAAACAGTCTTAAATTGTATACATACAGCTTGTGAGAGCCTTGGTCTTGTAATCAACGCTGCTAAAACTAAGGTATTTAACAGACAAATTGGCAACCGCAAAAGTGGACCACGAAAACTTAAGATAGACAACATACCAATAGACTATGTCTCTTCTTTCAAATACCTTGGTGTCTCTGTCCCTTGTACCTCAACTGCAGTCAATAAGTTACATCAACAATGTAGAGACAGACTCAAGGCTCTCAGAACTGTAGTGGGGTACAGCCCGAAATATGGTGTTAATATTAGAATAGCAAGAATGATGTATTTAGCGTATACAAGGTCTCTGATAGACTATCATGCACCAGCTTTGGTCCTGCAGAATGGCAAAAGTATTGATAGACTGGAAAAAATGCAAAATGAAGCACTCAGAATTATACTTGGCTGTCCTATAACTACCAAAGTTCTCAACATGCGGAAAGAATTAAATATACTTAGCATTAGAGATAGAATATTTGAAAGGTTGAAAGAAAGAATATTTAGGGTTGGTTAGGTTCGGTCATATATCTACGTTAATTTTAACTCCAATAAAAAAAATTGACCTCATACATAATGAAATAGGTAGCTTTATCATTTCATAA
>NC_091172.1:41577851-41702851 GCF_040958095.1 Procambarus clarkii | reverse complement strand
TCACTATACTAGGCACTTTACATCTATGGTGAGTCGTCCAATTACTAGTCTTGCTCTACACCCACCCAACTGGGCGGCAGCTTTACAGTCATGTGCTCCACACCCACCCAACTAGGCGGCAGCTTTACAGTCATGTGCTCCACACCCACTCAACTGGGCGGCAGCTTAACAGTCATGTGCTCCACACCCACCCAACTGGGCGGAAGCTTAACAGTCATGTGCTCCACACCCATCCAACTGGGCGGCAGCTTTACAGTCATGTGCTCCACACCCACCCAACTGGGCGGCAGCTTAACAGTCATGTGCTCCACACCCACCCAACTGGGCGGCAGCTTAACAGTCATGTGCTCCACACCCACCCAACTGGGCGGTAGCTTAACAGTCATGTGCTCCACACCCACCCAACTGGGCGGCAGCTTAACAGTCATGTGCTCCACACCCACCCAACTGGGCGGTAGCTTAACAGTCATGTGCTCCACACCCACCCAACTGGGCGGCAGCTTGACAGTCATGTGCTCCACACCCACCCAACTGGGCGGCAGCTTTATAGTCATGTGCTCCACACCCACCCAACTGGGCGGCAGCTTAACAGTCATGTGCTCCACACCCACCCAACTGGGCGGCAGCTTAACAGTCATGTGCTCCACACCCACCCAAATGGGCGGCAGCTTTACAGTCATGTGCTCCACACCCACCCAACTGGGCGGCAGCTTAACAGTCATGTGCTCCACACCCACCCAACTGGGCGGCAGCTTTACAGTCATGTGCTCCACACCCAACCAACTGGGCGGCAGCTTAACAGTCATGTGCTCCACACCCACCCAACCCCAACTGGGCGACGGCTTTACAATCATTTGCATGAATTACTTACAGTAAGCAAATTTTAGATACTTCGCTAAGATTTCGGGCAGCACATCATTATAAATGAAGTACTTACACTTTTCTTGGACACCAATGATGGTGTTATCTCTGAATTCCGCGATTTTTTTTAAATTCCAGTACTGTATATAATGACGCAAAGTATGCGAATAGTTCTGCAATAGTGATCCTATCCTGCGTCATAATTTACATACATATCTACTTCTGCTTTGTGTATTAAAATTACTACATTTTTATGTTAATTTATTTCTGTAAATGATGATGATGATAAATTTCAATAAATGTAAGAACATAAGAACGGAAACTGGTCGCGTAAATGGAAATGGTTGGGTACATTTCCTTTCACCTACCTAATGCGAATATTCATGTGTCCGGACACTGGCGATGGTGTGGTATTGCCTATTTATTTGACCATATCTTTGCTTTCATTTAAGATATGTTTTCCTTGAAATATATTTACATTATCGTCTACATCTGTCTTTATTCTGAAATAAAAACCTTTGACGTTACTTTGCATATATGTACATTAATTATAAAATTGATTGGCTTGTGTGCAGGCCTTCACACTCCCTGAGCGAGCCATCAAGTAACTATAAAAAGGCATATATCTTCACTTTCACTTCAGTTATATTTATACCAAAGTATTAACATGCAGCTTATATGTCTTTCTGATGACATAAAAAACTTCGTTTTTTACAATATATAGATTCAATTAACATTGATTTTCAAAAGGTCATAGTTCCCATCGAAAGGGAGAGCGTCAGCCAAGAAGCCTTGTTTAAAATATGAATATTTTTCCTCTCTAATAAGGTATAATCTCTGTGATGCATTAACACAAACTATTTTATATCTGCCTTTCTGATAACATATATAAATATAATCTTTATTTGTGAATATTTGTTAATTAAGCAATATATCAGAGAGCGTGTAGGGTTCGGTGTTCTATGAACGAAAAGGACTGGAGTAGTTTAAATAGTGAACGCATACCAACGAATAACGCTAGTATCTATATAACAAATTTATTGTCATGTGGAATTGATTTAACTTCCAGACACTTTTTTTTAATAAATATTAAATATTTTGTGGCTGTTTATGACAAATATTATTATAAATACACATTCTACTTGTTAATATTACCAATTAAATTTGCGACAATTTGAGCCATGAAATACGACGACTGGATCACTGTGTACAGGAGGCTGTTATGGCAGCAAACACTCTCCAGGCGACCATATATCTTGGATAAGTCGCTCCACACAATTGTCGCTTGGACCGTCGACTTCCTATGGCGTCACCTCTCACATATTTACGTCTCATTTCGTTATGAAATTGGATTATTTCAGAGTAAAAATAGGTTTGATCATGTTCTACGTGTAGCACCAACATTATAGTAAGTAAATATACCATATTTCTTCATTACTTACGTAATGCTAATACGATTTGGGTAATTTGGGTCGATTTGGGTAATTCTATGGACCCCCTTAAATCGTCGATGAACAACAACCAAGAAATTCTCAACATACAAACTGTTGCAAATGATGCAATGGATCAAATACGTAAGATTCAGGCTGAAGAAACCCTCACAGCTCAAAGTGACCTCCTTAAAAAGCTGGAAAAACAGATCAATCTCCTTCAGACTCACCAGGCGGCTTCCAAAGATGACCAAGAGCAACAACAACTTCATGACTCCCTGATAATTAGCTCTACTGATCTGCCTGTTCAACAACAAGGTGAGGATTGCTGTAACATAGCCAACACCCTAATTAATTCAAAGATCAGTGTCAATGTTCAAATCAAATCGGCTATTAGGATAGATAAAAACAATCCCCGTTACAGGAGAATGCTCATCAAACTTGCAAATCCCTCTGCGAAGTTTGACCTCATGCAAACAGCTGCTCAGCAAAAAAACAACCTCTATATAAATGAGTGTCTTACTAAGCAGCGTGGATCCCTCGTCTACAGGCTGCGCCAAATTCGCAAACAAAACCTTGGTCTTATCAAGCAGTGCTACACAAGGAATGGTACGATTTTTGCGAAGAAAGAAGCTACAGGAAAAAGATATGAAATAAAATGTGACCAACAACTCCTGGCCTTCTTAAGTGATTGTGGTATATCTGAAAACCTGAACCCGACCAATGCCAGTACTTAAAATAACTCTTTCAGTGCCTGAGCCTAACCTAACTTAATCTAACTTTGTCTAAGGTGCTGTCTCTGCCTTACCATTTACCTGATGTTCTCCTATTCATATAATTTCCTAAATAATCCATCAAGTCTCCATGCACTTATGCAAGCATCTACCTCAGTTTCATTGTAAAATTTTACTCTTAAATCTAATCTTACCCTATTCCATTTATATTTTAAATTTATTTGTATTGGCCTATGTCATTTATTGAAATCAATTATTGACCTCATTTTTGTTCTTTTAATTAAGTTCATACTAATTATAAGTTAAAACTAAGCTTAATAAAATTTATTATCTTTAAGATTATTTTACTTTACAATTATCATTTGTCAAATTTTTTTATATATTCATCTTGACAGTCTCTACTGATTTTTTGTTCTCTCCGCCAAACTTGTGTATCCTCCATGGCTATCTAGTGACCTTAATTCTACCTCTAATTGTTTCAATTCCTTGTTTGCTTGCATTTATTGTTATGTCTTGCCATAATTATTCTCTAATTTAGCAGACTCAATACTTTGTAAGCTCTTATTGTATTGTTATATTTTTATATTGTGTTTTGCTATAATTACTTCCTATTTTACAGCAGATTTGTTTTTCATCTGTTCATGTAATTGCTTATCTTATTGTATTGTGACATTCTTTTCTATATTGATATACATTTTCTGTCTATTGTTACTTACAGTGTACCTGAGAGTACCTGTAAGCAATCTACCTCATTTTTCATTTTTGCTCAATTTTTTTGTATTGCTTAGTCTTGTTTATATTTTTGTTTTGTATATCTATATCTTGTGTTTTGTATAGTCCATGTTTATATGTTTTTTTCTTTAATCTCATTCATTACCTAGGTTTCCTAGCCTAGCCATACTCCCTTACTCCATTGTACCCCTGTAAGCCCCTTTTGTGTTTGTTTGGTACAGTATTGTGTACATTTATTTCTTTTTGTTTTTCTTGTTTTTCCGGCAATCAGCTTTTTTTATGCAGTCAAGTATAGACCCAGAACTTAACCTCTTATCCACTATCTATGACAATAATCACTTTAATGATCTAAATTGCAGATATTTTGCAGCACATGATGTAAACAATGTATTAACTCATAGTCACAATATCTCTGTAATCAATTTGAACGTTAGATCCCTAGGCAAACACTTCGATGATGTTAGTGCCTTGATTGAAGCTATTGACAACAATTTCTCTTTTATTATACTTACTGAAACATGGTTGAAAGATGATACTACTCAACTCTTCAACATGCCTAACTACTCAGCAATCCACAACTGTCGTCAACTTCAGAGAGGTGGTGGCACTGCTCTTTACTACCACCAAGAACTAACATGCTTAAAAGAAATTAGAACTAGAGACTGCTATGGGGAGTATATCTTCGCCAGCTTCAGAGTCAAGGGTGCCGAGTCTATCCTGTCTGTGGGTGCAGTTTATAGAATTCCTAACACTGATGTGTCCGAATTCAACTCAAACCTTAGAAATCTAATACTTGATAACAGACTGAACAAAAACCACCTAATTATCGCAGGGGACTTTAATATTGACCTCTGCGAGCCAGAACACCCTACTGCTGTTAGCTTCCTCAACTGTATGAATTCCTGCTTCCTCATACCCTTAATCACTAGACCTACTAGAATCACTGATAGCACTGCCACGACTCTAGATCACATCTGGACAAATATAACCTCTCCGCTTACTTCAGGTATAATCACCGATAGCACTACAGACCATTACCCCACATTTCTCTTAACTAACATTAGCAAACCACCTCTTGTTTCAAGAGAGATACGTTTTAGACTACGGAACATTAAAGACCTGGCTTAATTACCTTTAGTATGAGGCGATTTCGCGTTCTAACCGGCTAACCCTATATCCTGACATTAATGGCCATAAATGAATGATAAACGGGTTTCGGATAGACACTTAACTTGTATTTGTAGACAGCGTGTTGACAATGGTACACCTTTGGGTTCCATAACACTACGTCCAAGTAAATTTAACAGGAGCCGAATTTGCTCCCGTGTGAGCCTCTGGTCTCAATATAACAACAATGGCTGCCCTCCTCCTCACTCTGACGCCTGGCTTACATTGTCCAGATTTCAGAACGTGATAGAAGGGTCACATTTACTCTACTTTAATATTGATAATTAAGTTAATTTATATAAGATGTTTTTATGATGGTAAAGTCCAAAGACTAATGTATTTAAGAATAATTCCCACCATAATAGGTGGAGAATATAATAGTATGTGGTGATGATATCCCGTTTTCTATAGACGGTAATTCCACTACAAGTTACGTTTTCACAATGAAACTGCTATAGACAATTTTATAACGGCTACTGATAATGTCAACTGGGAGTCCGAGTTAGGTAACATAGAGGACATCAACCTAGCAGTTCAATCTTTTCTTCAAAAAACTCTTAGCCTTTATAATACCCACTGTCCTATGCTTACAAAACAAGTCACAACCAAAAGGCTTAACAATCCCTGGCTTACAAAGGGAATACTTAAATCTATTAATAAAAAACATGACCTTGAGAAAAAGTATAGGTTAGGGATTGTCTCCAAAGAATTCTCAAAGAATTACTCATTATTGCTATCTAAGATAATTAGACGAGCCAAAACTAAATACTACGAAGATAAATTTACCCAAATAAAGAGCAACATTAAACAAACATGGAGAACAATTTCACAAATATTGGGATCAAAGAAGTCTTTAAATAACAAACCGACTCTCCTGTCTAATAACGATGGTCAGCTTTCAGCCTCTGATTCTGCTATTGAGTTCAATAGGTTCTTCTCTTCCATTGGTTCATCCCTTGCTAATGATATTCCATCTTCCAGTACTGACATTAAGGACTATCTTACAGGGAACTATCCCCAGTCTCTGTACCTAAAGCCTATTAATTCCATTGACGTCAATGAGATAATCCTTTCCCTTAAAACCAAGTCTGGTGCCCTTGAGGAGATACCAACTTTAATCTACAAAAAAGCCTCCAGATCTTTAGCCCCTGCTATTGCTCTGCTCTTCAACAAGTCACTTGAACTCCAAACCTTTCCAGATATTCTAAAAAAAGCGAGAGTAACGCCTGTCCACAAATGTGGTGATCTCACAGATGTTAACAACTACAGACCTATATCAATCCTGCCTAACTTGTCAAAAATTTTTGAAAAACTAATCTATAAGCAGCTTTACTCATATCTAGCCAAACTCAATATACTTAGCCCTTGCCAATATGGCTTCAGGCCCAAAAAAAGCACTAACGATGCACTTATTAGTATGCTTAACTCGATTCATACAGCTCTTGATAAAAATGAGTTCCCTGTTGGGTTATTTGTGGACCTGCGTAAAGCTTTCGATACTGTCACCCACCAAAACCTTCTTCTTAAATTACATCATTATGGTGTCAGAGGACACTCCCTACAATACCTCAAATCCTACCTTACTGACAGGCTCCAATGTGTTTCTGTGAATAATACAATTTCTCCCACCCTACCCATCAACATTGGTGTTCCCCAGGGCAGCATACTTGGCCCTCTCCTCTTTCTCATCTACATTAATGACCTTCCAAATGCCTCCCAACACCTCAAACCAATCCTATTTGCTGACGACACAACCTTCATTTACTCCAGTCCTGATCCCCTTGCTCTAAATGCCACAGTAAATACTGAGCTAAATAAAGTCCATCTGTGGCTAACTGCCAACAAACTCACCCTTAACATTGACAAAACTTTCTATATTCTGTTTGGCAATAAATCCTCTAATCAAATAAATCTCAAAATAAACAATACCCAAATTTGTAACAAATTAGATGGCAAATTCCTTGGCATTCTCATTGACCACAAGCTGAATTTCCAGGGACACATTCTAAACATATCAAAAAAGTTTCAAAAACTGTGGGCATTCTTTCTAAGATCAGATATTATGTACCACGCCCTGCCCTGGTGACTCTCTATTACTCCCTTATCTATCCATATCTCAACTATGGTATTTGTGCTTGGGGCTCTACTACCCAAAATCACTTACGTCCTCTAATTGCTCAACACAAAGCTGCTATTAGGACAATATCCAATTCTGGCCCCAGACATCACTCGGTACCCCTATTCAAATCCCTGAATATGTTAGACATTAAGTCACTGCACATTCTCTCATGTGTACTATACATATACAAAACGCTAAATTGTAATGCCAATCCTGATCTCAAAAGCTTCATAGAAGGTTGTAACAGAACCCATGAGCACCACACCAGAAATAAATACAGTTTTGATATTCCTAGAGTACGACTTAATCAAACCAGAAATGCTCTACAAATCAAGGGGCCCAGAATGTGGAATGACCTTCCCAACCATGTTAAAGACAGTACCTCTCTCAACCAGTTTAAGTTAAAAACGAAGCTATACCTAATAAATTCCCTGTAACCTACCTTACCTCTCTATTGTCAACCCATGTATGTTTTTTTTTTTTTTTTTTTTTTTTCAAATCAACGCTGTTTTAATGTAATTTTCTGTAATAATTTGTAATTGTATTTGTGCTGTTTTTTCAACAATGTTCCCCCCTCTTTTACCTCTATTTTTATTTGTACTCAACGCATTTTTTTCTTTTTACCCATTAGTTTTAAGCTTTAGTCAGTAGTGTTTTTTCCTGCCCGAAACGCTTTGCGTAATAGTGGCTTTAGGCATTGTATGTACTAGCTCTTATCTATAAAGCCAACAAACTTTGTAAAATCTCTTTATGTATGTACCTTTGCCTAAATAAAAATTATTATTATTATTATTATTATTATTATTATTAATTAGAGGATAGGACACCCAACAAGACAAAGGCCACCCCCAGGGGTGCACTGTAGATATACACCCTACAATCGCAATCATAGGAATCATCAGTCCGTCAAGATATAATGGAAGCTCAGCACGATATAATTGGGCTCGGCAATGATGGAAAAGATTGACAATAAAGATGCCCTCTTGCTCGACATTGCCGAGTACCACAGTTTTACGGGTGAGAGGGTGTGCCTCCCGAAAAACCCGCGGTGTCTAAACAGAAGAAAACATTTGAGAGAATAATCAAGAATTGCAAAACGTCACAGGGAAATAACAATTAAACAGGAGAATTGGGAAGGAAAAATTAAACTTAATAGGAAAAAGTATTCAGCACAATTACCGAAGATGGCAGCAAGAGCATTAGGCTTCAAAAGGACAGAGGACACTGTCCCATGGAGCATCACACTCTACCATCCGCCAACCAAGCCCCCTCATGATGGCAACGGGCTGGAAAGGGAGAGGAAGATGAGAAAGACGAGAGGGTGAAGAATACTGCCCAGTGTAACACCAATGTTAATAGGTAGAGTGGGTGAATTGGAATCATTCACAGAGACATACTGGAGCCTGTCACTAAGATAAGACTCTAGGTATTGGAGGGATTAACCTCCTACTCCGTAATGCTGTAATTTAAGAAAGTTAATGTGTTAACAGTGTAAAAAAGTCTTAATGTAGGTCAACAAATAAATGAACAAGGGTACTCATTTCTTCCAAGAGCTGCATATATAATGTTAATCATACTAATTGGTGCATGATTGGTCCTTTTTTGGGCCTCAAACCATTATGGCAAGAACTAAGTAAATTTTATTTTGCTAAATAGGATTAAGGCTGCTTGTAGATTAACTCTTTAAAATATTTTAGACAAAATCTGCAGAGTTGATATGGGTCTATAATTGTTGACTTCAGTGAGATAGACACTTTAATGGACTAAGGTTACTCTTGCTTTTTTTCCCTTAGAATATCAGGAAAGGTTTGGAGTTCAAATGATTTGTTGTAGAGCAATGAAATGGCTGGAGCTAAAAATCTAGAGGTTTCTTTGAAAATTAGGGTTGGTATGTGAACATATGCTATCTGTGCATGGGGTTCATTCATCCACTGCAAATTACCTGATGCTCATCACCACCCAATAAAAATCTGCTATCAGAACAATAAAACTGTCTTCAAACAACACAAAGCCTCTCTGTTTAAATCTCTGAACATGCTAAATATACACTCACTCTACACATTCTCTTATGCTATTTACATGTACAAAACCTTGTTCCTAAATGCTAATCCTGATCTAAAACTCTCCACTGATAGATGTAATAGAACCCACGAGCACCACAACATAATAATAATAATATAATAATAATATCCTTACATTGACAACACTAATTTTTTTGCCATTTCGGACACCAGTTTTGGACTTTTCGCTTAAAATAAAAATAAAATAAAATAAAATGTTTATTTAGGTAAGGTACATACATACAATACATTTTTACAAAGATTGGTTGACTTATAGGTAGAGCTAGTACATACAATGCCTAAAGCCACTATTACGCAAAGCGTTTCGGGCATGATAAACTTAAATGACAAGCTTTATACATAAATAAATATCTGTTAAACTTAATCTGATAATAATTAAATCTGATATAATAATATAATCTGATAATCTGATATAATCTGATATAATCTGATAATCTGATATAATCTGATATAATTAAAATATCTGATAAACTTAAATGACAAGCTTTATACATAAATAAATATCTGTTTGATATAAATTGACAGTCATGCTAATATAATCAAATAAAAAAAAGATTAAAATCAAAATGTTTATTTAGGTAAGGTACATACATAAAAGAGATTATACAAAGAGTGATGGATTTATAGTTAGGGCTAGTACATACAATGCCTAAAGCCACTATTAGGCAAAGCGTTTCGGGCATGAAAAACTTAAATGACTAAAGCTTAATACTAATTGAGCATGAAGAATAAAATGAGTTGAGAACAAATAAAAAAAAGAGATAAAAGGGGGGAACATGGCAGAAAAAGCAGCACAAATACAATTCGGTCGACAAACAGCGTCATTTAAGAAAAAAAAAACAGACATTGGTTGACAATAGAGGGGTAAGGTAGGTTACAGGGAATTTATTAGGTATAGCTTCGTTTTTATCTTAAACTGGTTGAGAAAGGTACAGTCTTTAACATGGTTGGGAAGGTCATTCCACATTCTGGGTCCCTTAATTTGTAGAGCATTTCTAGTTTGATTAAGTCGTACTCTAGGAATATCAAAACTGTATTTATTTCTGGTGTGGTGCTTATGGGTTCTGTTACAACCTTCTATGAAGCTTTTGAGGTCAGGATTGGCATTACAGTGCAGCGTTTTATATATGTATAATACACATGAGAGAATGTGCAGAATAATTGCCAGTAAGGTTTATGTAATTCACAATCATCTTAATATAATTGCCAGTTTGGATAATATAATTGACAGAGGATTATACGAATCAGGATAATATTATTGCTAATCAAGCTAATATAATTTTGAAACAGGCTTTTTCACCCACAGGGTTATTGATCGATGGAACCGACTACCCACCAACGCCATAACTGCCAAAATCTGCTGAATTTCAAAATATACCTGGAAAAAATCAAGGAAAATTGGGGAGGGGGGGGGGAAGGGAATCTTCAAAAAGCTGCCAGCTTCCCGTTTTTATCGAGGCCACTAGGGTTAGTAGCCCTCAGGTAAATCAAGTAAAATATTATTCCAAGACAATTACAGCATAACTGATAAAGTTAACCTAGAGTAATATAAATTTCTGGTAAATTTAGAGTGATGTAAATTTCTAGAGTAATATAAATTTAAATTTCATATTAACTTGACTGACAGTTATAAATGCCAATCTGCCTTCAATAAACTGTTTGGTGAAATATTTATAATCAAGAGTATTATTCATAAATATGCCTAAACAAAAAATATAAAATAGACATCAGTTTGCATATGAATCTGATGAGAAAATTCCTTGATTAACCTACAATTCCCTATCAATCAAATGGTCTCATCTTAAGTACGTCTCAGACTGTCTTCTTCACCAGCACCAATGCTAAATAATATTACAACAATAATGTCCATAACTTAGCTACAGAGTATATTACATTTTAAATAAATTTTCACAGAGAACAAAAACAGAAAGCACATTATTATTTACATAAATATGAAGAAAAACATTTAAAGCTTTGATTTATCTTTGCTAAACTAAAGAGATATTTCTATACTTATAAGCAATTTTGAATTTTCCTATAGTGACAGCTTCTCTAGTTCTTGCTTGGTCATCTAACTTTTATAAAAAAACAATATAATAAGATATCTTGATCTTTACCTTTCATGGTGAAGTGTATTTCTCAAACAAAATAGAATTACCTTTGAAGAACATCCAACTGACATTGTGATAGCACACACACTGTTAGATTAAAGTTAAGTTAAAATACCTGTATGTGCCTCATTATCCTTCAACATTCTCTTAATTACCTTCCACAGTCTATGTGTTTAGCTTATTATCTGCATGTGTCATTTTGTGCCTCTTCATATCACCAAGACGACTGAATCTCTTCCCACACTCTGGACACTCATGAGGTTTATCACCTGAATGCACTAACATGTGAGTCGTCATACTGCGACGTAGACTGAATTTCTTCCCACACTCTGGACATTCATGAGGTTTGTCACCTGAATGCACTAACATGTGCCTTATTATATTTCTACGTTCTCTAAATTTTTTGCCACACTCGTCACATTGAAAAGGTCTCTCATCCGCATGCACCATCCTGTGAGTCTTCATACTTCCAAGACGACTGAATCTCTTCCCACACTCTGGACACTCATGAGGTTTGTCACCTGAATGCACTAACATGTGCCTTATTATAGTTCCACGTTCTCTAAATTTTTTCCCACACTCAGCACATTGAAAAGGTCTCTCATCCGAATGCACCATCCTGTGAGTCTTCATATGTCCATGCCGACTAAATCTCTTCCCACACTCTGGACACTCATGAGGTTTGTCACCTGAATGCACTAACATATGAGTCGTCATATGTTGACGTAGACTGAATCTCTTCCCACACTCTGGACACTCATGAGGTTTGTCACCTGAATGCACTAACATGTGGCTTGTTATATTTCCACATACTCTAAATTTTTTGCCACACTCAGCACATTGAAAAGGTCTCTCATCCGAATGCACCATCCTGTGCCTCTTCATACTTCCACGCTGACTGAATCTCTTCCCACACTCTGGACACTCATAAGGTTTGTCACCTGAATGTACTAACATGTGACGCTTCACATCTTGATGACTGGTGAATACCTTCGGACACTGTGGACACTGGTGAGTCTTCATCTTCTTTATGACAGGTGCAGTTTGTGTGAAGGTTTTCTCCCCCGGATGTTGGGAGAAGCGTCAAGGCTTCAGTGTTGTTTCTTAGAGTTAGACTTGATGTGAGCACTTGGCGGTCAATGGTGGTGCTTCTTTATGATAGGCGCAGTTTGTGTCAAGGTTTTCCCTTAATGCTCGTGCTGGACATCACTGGCTGTGGTGCTGCTAAAATGGCGGCGGTTGTTTACCCTCTCATCACCTGAGCGTTCCAATGTTTTTGTCTGGTTCACCATATCATTTTTCCAACCTCTTAATTTTGTTTATATCTAGTCATTTAAAATTATCACTTGTATTTATTCTCATGTTTTTGAATCAAAGAATGTACCTGGAATTGTTTCTTTAAACATAATGCCACACGATTATACTTTTTGAAGGAAACAGCTCTTCCATAGTGGATGTGTTCTGAACCTTAATGGAATCTGACCCATGTATCAATCGGGTCAACCCTTGTGTGGCGTTTCCAAAATGGTTGCCCCTGTTGGTGTAGCAAGTTAATCTTATACTCGCTCCATTATCTCATTATTTTAATAGCATAACTAATTACAGAAGCTACAATCCTTTCCCCAATTACAGGTAATACTCTTCTTACCTTGTTGGAGGGAGCTGAGGTGTAATCACCATATATGTAAGCGATTTGATGAATATCGAACAGTCACGCTGGGTGCAGTCGCACCTCCACAGATCTCCAGTATCATCTATTGATACTGGTGATGGCTCAAAAAGGGCCACCACTTACGAGCTATTCATGCCCGTGCCACCTTTTGGGTGGCTTCATCTTCAATATCGAACAGTACAATCTCCAGTCAAGAATGTAGTACTCGGTGTAGGCAGTTCTAATCGACCCAAGACGCTACAGCTTCGACACAGAGCAGGCAGCAGACAACGACCTCATCCAGCTACAACGCTCTCCCACATCTTTAAAGAAATGGCCACTGATTATTTGAAATAAGCGGGGGAATTCTGGGAAGGAGAAAAACATTTATGCAGCACTCCATGAGAGTTGCGCGCGCAGTGGAGGGGGGGGGGGCGGTTGCATATTTAAGCAAACGCATGAGAAGTCTCCCCACAGGAGACATCTCCCGTCACGCAGGGTGGAGTTGCACCTCCACAGATCTCCAGTATCAGCTCCCCACAGAAGACATCTCCCGTCACGCAGGGTGCAGTCGCACCTCCACAGATCTCCAGTATCAGCTCTTGATACTGAAAATGCCTCAAAAGGGCCACCACTTACGGGTTATTCATGCCCGTGCCACCTTTTGGGTGGCTTAATCTTCAATCAATCAATCAGAGTCTCCCCCATCAAACCAATCAGCATCGTTGCAAGAGTAGCATCGTCTCGCTCGCAGTGTGACGTAGGCGGCCCTCTGCTTGAGCGCTACGCACGCCCACTCTACCAACGTCTGATACCTCTTAGAGTGCGTGAGTGGATGGATCGATCAGCTCGCCAGCCATAAAGCAAGCCAGCATCGTCTCGCTGTCCTACAGCAGCTGTTATTCTCCAGCCTCGACGAGCACTTCGGTGCAGCCATGACCAGTTCCAGCCAGCAGTGTATTGGAGCAGAACCAGGCGCTTCCCAGCCAGCATCTTGTCCTAGGCAGTGACATCTTCCTCGTGGCATCTTCTGTGTGTTGTCCAATGTGCTTGTGTCCAGGTCAGATTACATTTAGTTGAACAGCCCCACTTCGAGCCAGAACAGGCCCAGGTGAGAAGACGGAAGTTCACTTTCTGCAGCTGCGTCATGGCATAGGTGTATTCTTTTTCTCCTCTCCTAAAATTCTTCCGTTTCTGACACTGCCGAGCCAGTTGTGGAATCCCGTGATCGTGCGAGCCCACCATAACTGGGGGTTGCAACCTTCCGGAACACGGTGTTTGTTCGTGGTGAGACCCTTACACACTGACCCCCACTGAGCTTATGGAATCGCAGTGATTGGCACAAACACGGAACTGTCAGTAGATAGTGAGTCACAATGGCTCACTGTCTACGGATGACCTACACTGGGAATACACCCATAGACACAATTGATTGCATCACTACCTTTTACAATGCCACTGGCACACCTGCCACTAACCATATCAAACAAACACAAACACCATCAAATTTCTCATTGCCTCAGAAGACGACCTTTTTGCCTGTTTCAGGGAACCTGCTTTCACTAAACTCACACAAGCGTCACTGACTGACTCCTGTCCTCACTATTGAATAAAAAACTAAATGCTCCGTCCTTGTAAGAAATGTCGACAGCTCTGTCCTATCAGCACCTAACACTATCAATCCCTCTCAAGACATCTCACACAGGAATGCTATTACTGTAATGGAGATATACCCAGTGCCCAATACAAAACACCTCAAGATCCAATGTTCCTCCCCTACAGAAGCTCAAAAACTTGCATCATGGGATAAAAATTCTCAACACCAGCACTCCTCCCTATCTCATTAGTCCAGTTGACTATCTTCCTTTGCTGCAATGCTTCAAATGTTACAAATACAGTCATGAAACCCGAAAATGTAAAAGCCCACAAATTTGTTCTAAATGTACTGCAGAAGTCCGTTTTTATACTCAGTGCTCAGCCAATACTTTAAAATGCATTAATTGCCAAGGAGATCATTCAGCAGTTGACAAATCTTGTCCTTTGAGAAAACAAACCCTAAAATCTCTTTGCAATAACCAACCTCGCACTCAAGCGCACCTCCTCATTCTTCTTCAACCTCCCATAACTTATCTCATCACCAAACAGCATCAGCCTCCTCCATGTCCTATGCCAGTGTCCTTAATGCTTCACCTCACCAGCAACATCATCTCCACAATACTGCACAACAAACTCAGTCTTCTCCACCTCTCTTCCCTCACCCACCACCTCCACCTTATTCTCCTCTTCAGAACCTTTCATATGAACGAGTCACTGCCTGTGTACAAGCTGCTTACTTGAAGGCCAAGGACGATGGCCGTGACTTTGCTGACTATCTTCCTATCTTTTTCACTCGATGAAATTGACACCAGTAATTCCATCTATCATCATATTATCATGCAAGAGGAGCCACAGATCTATGGATCATCCAATAAAATCAGCAGACTTCTAGATGTTACTACTGCTCGGCTTAGACTCGGTTACAAGTATCTCTGGGAATTCTCATTATCTGCTGATATAGACCTGACCAAATGTGAACTGTGTCAACAAAATTATTCGCACACCCTCCGTCACTATGTGATGGAGTGCGAAAAGATACGTGAATTTAGAGACAATTCTATAACCAATGTTCCAGCGATGTGTCAATATTTCATTCAAAATGATCTGCTACCAGAAATTTTAGCCAAATATCCCCAGTTTGCTAACTGTAGGTAGTAACTAAGTGATTGTAACCTATCCACCGCTGCCCACTGGATGGGGGGGCGGGGTGCAGGACAAACATAAATTTTGACACTAGCTCTCCACATGTCAGTTGCTTAATTTAGAACCTGTACTTGAAGTCGATCTCGAACCCATTGTTGATGTGACGACTTATATTGAATTTTGCAACTAGCTCATCAAGATTGTAACTTGCTTAGCTAAATGAATTGTGGGGTTCAGTCCCTGAGCCCATTATGTGCCTCTGTAACCCTTTCCACTACCGCCCACAAGATGGGTATGGGGTGCATAATAAATGAACTAAACTACTATAACTTTCTCACTCATAACGGCCTTCCTAGTATCTCTGTTCCTCCTACTCAACTATTGCGCTCTGCTCCATTCTCGCCTACAGTCCTCACTCCACAAAACACCACGTCGTCAGCTGAGGAAAATACTACAGTTCCCCCTCAACGTCCTACCAACCTACTCCTGACTACTACAGAAAACGGTGCCACTGACCAAACAGCACATCCCGGACTATCCCAAACTGAAGCATCCATGTCAAAGGCACTTTTTTTGTTTTGTTTTTGTTTTGAGATATATACAAGAGTTGCTACATTCTTGTACAGCCACTAGTACGCGTATCGTTTCGGGCAGGTCCCTGGAATATGATCCCCTGCCGCGAAGAATCGTTAAACTTTCAACCTCTTCTCCCAACATTGTCCCCTCCACTCTCAATCTGACTTCAAACACTACAACCTCTGATACCTCTCACCCGGTCCCTGTCAACAAGCCTTCTGCCTTCCTCCATCCCCCAACAACTACAGTCATTTCTTCTGCAACTCATCTCGTCTCGTCCCGAGCCCGTTCAGCAACCCGTTGTCTTACTCCCACCTCCTGCTCTAAATATCCTACAATTCCTACCACCCTTCTCCAAGATGCACCCTCCTCAATAACTGCCCAACTCATTGAATCACGCAACCCTCATGCTCCTGTACATGCACAAAACCCCACCAGCACCCCATCAAAACCTAAGAATTCATAAAGATCATCCAATTTAATGTGCGGGCATATTTCTCCATTAGACACATGGTGTCAGATTTTATTGAGATCGAGAGACCTGATGTGCTATTATTAAATAGCACATACATTACGAACTCATATAAAATCAAACATTATGGCTACTCCTCTTACCAGTCACCAGATGAAGCATATGAAGGAGTTGCAATACTCATCCGCTCTTCATACAAACACGAACTCTTACACACTCAATGGCTTCACAAACATTTCCTAGCTATCAAAGTTCACACACAAATGGGTCCTCTCATCATCTGCACAACCTACACCCGTCCTAACACCGGCATTCCCATGCAAGATTTCACAACTCTTTTCAACCACACTCACTTGCCTGTTTTTCTGCTTGCAGATCTCAATGCACAACATCCTACATTCCACCACAATACCACAAATCAGCATGGCAGACAGCTTCACCAAATACACACCCAAAAACATCTATTCTTTCTTGGCTCTGACTTCCCCACTTGTTTCACACATACAGGTTCTGGCAGACCTGATCTCATATTCACTAACAGACATGGCAGCAACTTGCAACACTTCATTTCACCAGGGCCCATTACGGGTTCTGATCATATTCCCTTAATTCTCACAGTCTCCCCAAATCCTATTCTCATCCCCAGCACTCCTCAATTCTCATACCTTAGGGCAAACTGGGACATGTTCATTGATGACACTGATCTCACTTATGAATACAATGACAAACATCACACTGACATCGACACAGAAGCACGCAACATACAAGACACCGTCATTCATGCAGCAAATATCTCCATTCCTAAAACAACACACAAACCACATTTCACTTTCACCCCTTCCATTCGCTCAAAACGCCTCTTAGCTTGCTATCACACTAGATTCTTACAAAACATGCATCGTCATGGACAAATACTATGGGACCTAACATCATTAAAAAACCACATCCTTAACAGCCTAGATGAAGATCACACAAAACATTGGAAACACCTCATAGAACAAGCAGAACAACACAGAAAACTGACACCTCAAGAATTCTGGAAACAAATCAAACGCTTACAAGGATCAACTCACACACCGTTTAAATACCTTCTTCATAATAACAACAAAATCACTGATCCTGATGAAGTACTCAACATTTTTAAACACCACTGGGAACGAATCTTTCACCCACATCCTCCTGAACCATTTGCCCACCCCAACATTGAAGCAGTCGAAGACTGGATCCACCAAAATAGACAAGCAACTACACCAGACGACCACATCCACCTTGGAAATCTCAATTCAAACACTGAACTACAGACTCCCCTGACTCTAGCTGATGTCAAGACAGCTCTCATGGGCACTCGTCGTAGAGCCCCTGGTGCGTCTGGCATTGGACATATCCTTCTTAGACAACTCCCTGCTTCTATCATTACTGCTATCACTAACCTATTCAACGCCTCCCTTGCCTCTGGATACTTCCCTCTCAACTTTAAGTCTGCCACAGCCGTTCTTATTCCAAAACCTGGGAAACCCCACACTGATCCAAAGAACTACAGACCCATCAGCCTTCTAGAGACACTTGGCAAAGTCTTTGAAAGGCTGATCAACCAGAGACTTAGAACCCGCCTAGAACACAATGACTTATTCACTAACAAACAGTTTGGATTTCGGCCTCACCGGTCCACTCATGACGCCTTAAACATCATGACCAACTACCTCAGTATCAATCAGCACCAAAGACTTAAGACTGCACTCATCACTAAGGACGTTGAGAAGGCCTTTGACACTGTTTGGCATGACGGCCTAAAATTCAAATTATGCAACAACTTTAATCTTTCTCTTATCACCACCAAACTTCTTTCTAACTACTTAGACAATAGGACAATGAGAATTAAGTTCCTCCGACAACACTCTGACTACTTCAACTTACATGCTGGTGTTCCGCAAGGCTCTGTTCTTGCCCCGACACTCTACATCCTATACATCAACGACATTCCTGACCCTGTTCATCACACTTCATTAACCATATACTACGCCGATGATGTCTCTCACGTTGTCACCAGCAACACCATTGATACACTAACAAACAGAGCACAAACAGAACTTGATGTTGTCACTGAATAGGAGTATAACTGGCGTATCAAAACCAACTCCACCAAATCCAAAATCACCTACATTTTGTAAAAGAACTATTCGCCCTATTCCTCTTAAACTCTATTCATACACTCCAAATCCTACTTATATCTCTGTGTCTCCCTCCTCCACAGTCCTGTGTCTCCCTCCTCCACAGTCCTGTGTCTCCCTCCTCCACAGTCCTGTGTCTCCCTCCTCCACAGTCCTGCGTCTCCCTCCTCCACAGTCCTGTATCTCCCTCCTCCACAGTCCTGTGTCTCCCTCCTCCACAGTCCTGTGTCACCCTCCTCCACAGTCCTGTGTCTCCCTCCTCCACAGTCCTGTGTCTCCCTCCTCCACAGTCCTGTGTCTCCCTCCTCCACAGTCCTGCGTCTCCCTCCTCCACAGTCCTGTGTCACCCTCCTCCACAGTCCTGTGTCTCCCTCCTCCACAGTCCTGTGTCACCCTCCTCCACAGTCCTGTGTCTCCCTCCTCCACAGTCCTGTGTCACCCTCCTCCACAGTCCTGTGTCTCCCTCCTCCACAGTCCTGTGTCTCCCTCCTCCACAGTCCTGTGTCTCCCTCCTCCACAGTCCTGTGTCTCCCTCCTCCACAGTCCTGCGTCTCCCTCCTCCACAGTCCTGTGTCTCCCTCCTCCACAGTCCTGCGTCTCCCTCCTCCACAGTCCTGTGTCACCCTCCTCCACAGTCCTGTGTCTCCCTCCTCCACAGTCCTGCGTCTCCCTCCTCCACAGTCCTGTGTCTCCCTCCTCCACAGTCCTGCGTCTCCCTCCTCCACAGTCCTTGGACTCACTTTTGATCGACAACTACTCTTTCACACACACATTATACAGAAACATGCAATAGCTCTTCTAGCCATGGAAAAACTGTACAGACTTAGTTTTGCAAAACCTGACACAAAAAAGCACCTTTACAAAGCACTTATTAGACCTCTTTTAACATATGCTCCACTTGCTCTTTCTCTATCTGCACCTACTAACAAACTAAAGCTTCAACGAATACAGAATAGAGCACTAAGATGGGTACTCAACACCCGATGGCAAGAGTTTATTACCAGTCAAAGTCTCCATGAAAGTACGAACATTCCTGCCCTAAATGTCTACTGGAAAACTTTATCAGACAGACAAATTGATAGACTACTCACTTATCATGAACAACACATTGATTTTCTCCTACACACTCTTAGACTACCACGAAACACTCATGACCTCTTCTCTACCATCCATGATCCTCCTCCTAACTCTGTATTTCGATAAACTTTAGCTCTCAACACCCAGCATCCACCATCATTACATATTCAGCTCTCAACAACCAGCACAAACCATCCGTAAAAGTTCAGCCCTGACGCTATTGAGCCAATCACTGCGATGTTGTGAGTTTTGTGATGTCCCTGTTGTTGTCACTGAAACACCCGACTGAGTCCCTGCCTCGAATGCCGCAACCAAACGACACGCAGCTGGGTTTAGCCCTGGCACTTTTTCTCCTACAAATCTTCTTCCTCTCACCCCCCTTATCTTCTGTCCCCACTTCAAGGCTCGCCCCACGGGCATCTTCTGTATTTTCAGATTTTTTCAGGCTCTCCCTCATTTACGTTCCAGCTCCGGCCCGCATTGCTTCGAAACGCGCGCCCTCCTCCCTTGCCTGCAGGACAACTATGCCCAGTAGCGCTCCTCACGCTTTCTTTTATGCACACATTTCTACTATGCACTAATTCGGGGGGTGCTGCGCCGGATCTCCAAGGCTAGAGCTGCCCGCAGCTACTTACCATATGTCAAGTGCACACTTGTAGTGCAAGTTGGGGGTTGCAGACTTTACATGTAACCTAGGCACTAGCATATCATTACCCCTGGAAATTCTTATCTATCTTTTCTATGGCTTCTGTGTATACAGAATATATATTTATATACATACTGTACTGGCTGTGCCACTCAAATTATAACTCTGGTGTTGTACTTTAATTATAGCATTAAACTGATTGTGTGTACTGCAACATTGCATTGGCTAACTGGCACTAGGCTCTGTTATTAATGTGCTACGACTTATTTCTTTAGTTGCATCTTTACAGTACTGGTATACTACTCAGTTATGTTATACAACATCAATTATATTGTGATACAGCAGTTGTTCTCTATACAATAATTAATAAATAAGTCCCCCCATACTGGCTTGTGTTTTTCTCCCCGATCAGAAAAAAAACATCCTATCCCTGAACTGATATAACTAAATACAATATCCTTAATCCTTCAGCAAAGCTAGCTAGCAAAGATCATTGGCTCTCCATTAGCCATACACGTGTTCCATCTAGAACACGAATTTAAACACAGACTGAAATCTCAGTCTTTCAGGAGAGGAACACTGAACTCCTCAAAGTTCATCCAGGTGTTCCACTCGTCCTTTTCTTCAAAAATCTAAGGCCTACATGACCTTCCCTAAGATTAAACAATCAAACACAATATATCATTTATTTATGAATACTACTAATATCACAGTTCTAGCTGAAATTACAGCCATAAGGGTGTTCACACTATCACTTAAGTGTTAATTGTTTCTTTAGTTCGCCCCTCTTGCTCTCAAAGCACAGAACAGGACATGACAACAATTTTCCTAGTACCTGTTGTTCTAGATACCGTACAATAGGTTTCATTAGACAATGTTATTTAACCAAAATTTCCATATTTCCCTCCTCCAGAATTCTAGTAACTTATTTTCTTGGTTTCAACATTTAATCACTATTATTCCAAACTCATGTTCCTAGGTATTAAGAAGCATTACGTTAATATTATAGAGCAAAGATGACATTTACTTTTCCTGTTTCACAATTGTTCATGAACAAAAAACATGGATGTTAGAAGACTGACGATTAGTTGATTGTAGTTCCACGACCATCAGTTGTTGACTGTAGAAAATCTTGATCCTCTTGTACTACATACCAGTTACCGCTGAAGGACAATAGACTGTCGTCCGAGAATTGAGTGTTGAGTGACCAGTGACAGCCCGTGATTGGCTGCCGCCGGTCGGGTGAACCTCGCTAACGAGACGCGACTCATTATTCATCTTGTAGCCCACAAAACAGTCTTGATAGAAGAGACTGAATCTTCTTAGTTTCCTACACTGAGCTTTAAATTTGCTCTGTACCTAGTGTTACCCAATCTCCTAATTTTTATGTAATATCAAACAACCTTATCATTGTGTTCATTGCTGTCTTCTTTTATGTGCTAGCCATATGCTGTATTGTGACTACCAATTTTTGTCAACTACCATTCAAGCTGTCATTGCAGTCAATCTTATATTGTTTCTGCTGTATTGTGCCTACCAATTTTTTTGTCAACTACCATTCAAGCTGTCATTGCAATCAATCTTAGCTACCTATGTGCTTTAATATACTGTACCTACAATTTTCTCTCATCTTTTTTTTTAATTTCATGTAATCTGTTATCATTTTTTTGTCTCTAATTCTTGCAAGTATTTACCTCCTTAAAATTTTCTTAGATTAAGGACCTGCCCGAAAAGCTGCGCGTGCTAGTGGCTTTACAAGACTGTAATTACCATATTTGTATCCTCACATTCCTTATGTACATTCTTGTATATGCATAAATAAATAAATATTATAAATAAATAAATATAACCCTTAACATTGACAAAACTTTCTATATTCTGTTTGGCAATAAATCCTCTAATCAAATAAATCTCAAAATAAACAATACCCAAGTTTGTAACAAATTAGATGGCAAATTCCTTGGCATTCTCATTGACCACAAGCTGAATTTCCAGGGACACATTCTAAACATATCAAAAAAGGTTTCAAAAACTGTGGGCATTCTTTCTAAGATCAGATATTATGTACCACGCCCTGCCCTGGTGACTCTCTATTACTCCCTTATCTATCCATATCTCAACTATGGTATTTGTGCTTGGGGCTCTACTACCCAAAATCACTTACGTCCTCTAATTACTCAACACAAAGCTGCTATAAGGACAATATCCAATTCTGGCCCCAGACATCACTCGGTACCCCTACTCAAATCTCTGAATATGTTAGACATTAAGTCACTACACATTCTCTCATGTGTATTATACATATATAAAACGCTAAACTATAATGCCAATCCTGATCTCAAAAGCTTCATAGAAGGTTGTAACAGAACCCATGAGCACCACACCAGAAATAAATACAGTTTTGATATTCCTAGAGTACGACTTAATCAAACCAGAAATGCTCTACAAATCAAGGGGCCCAGAATGTGGAATGACCTTCCCAACCATGTTAAAGACTGTACCTCTCTCAACCAGTTTAAGTTAAAAACGAAGCTATACCTAATAAATTCCCTGTAACCTACCTTACCCCTCTGTTGTCAACCCATGTATGTTTTTTTTTTTGTTTTTTTTTTCAATTCAACGCTGTTTGAATGTAATTTTCTGTAATAATTTGTAATTGTATTTGCGCTGCTTTTTCAACAATGTTCCCCCCTCTTTTACCTCTATTTTTATTTGTACTCAACACATTTTATTCTTTTTACCCATTAGTTTTAAGCTTTAGTCATTAGTGTTTTTTCCTGCCCGAAACGCTTTGCGTAATAGTGGCTTTAGGCATTGTATGTACTAGCTCTATCTATAAAGCCAACAAACTTTGTAAAATCTCTTTATGTATGTACCTTTACCTAAATAAAAATTATTATTATTATTATTATAATAAATAAATAAATAAAAGTAGATGAACCGCAGGAGTGCAGGACTTAGACGCACAACGATGTCTCGTGACGGAGGTAGCTGCAGAAAGGCGTTGAGGTGGGTGGCGTGTTGACAGAACAAGTGGCTCCCAATCTTCAGTCACCATGGTTCACTTCATCTCAGGCGGGTCTTGATGACACCAGACTACTAGACCGTAAACACCATGCGCGTGGACAGAACAAGTGGCTCCCAATCTTCAGTCACCATGGTTCACTTCATCTCAGGCGGGTCTTGATGACACCAGACTACTAGACCGTAAACACCATGCGCGTGGACAGAACAAGTGGCTCCCAATCTTCAGTCCCATGGTTCACTTCATCTCAGGCGGGTCTTGATGACACCAGACTACTAGACCGTAAACACCATGCGCGTGGACAGAACAAGTGGCTCCCAATCTTCAGTCACCATGGTTCACTTCATCTCAGGCGGGTCTTGATGACACCAGACTACTAGACCGTAAACACCATGCGTGTATACCCTTGTACAGTTAACCTCGGGCCGAGGGAGGCTGTGGCCCGCTTCTATGGCGAGTAGACTGTACTCTGTAGGGAGCCCGTGTCGTTCATCTAGTGTCCGCCTCGTTCCGCTTGCGTTACAATAGACGACGTAACCATGGATCCAACGACGAGAATAATTAGTACTGCTACATGCTGGCTCCCTCTTCGATTTTTCCACAATTACTTCCGGTCTGCTTGCAGTCTTGACGACGCAGCTGGTGGGTGGTGAGGACGTCGAGACAACCACCCACGATGGTGTAAAACGTTGACATCTGGTGACTGCATCCTTGTAGACAGCATACTGAGCCAAGACAACCTCGTTAGTGACGTGAGGTGTCGGCTGGGTGACTGGTGTATTGTCACTAACCCTAAATAACCATGTGATTAGTTACTGGGTCTGGTGGGGGAGGACTTTGTGTAACGTGCCTCCCCCTTGATCTTCTCAGATAGAGTTCACGTGTGGCTGGGACAACTGGGCAGGTGTACAAATCAGACCTGGGAAAAGACAGACAAGAACATGGCGGAAGCATGGATATAACTCTGGGTTTGTTGGAAGTTGGAAACCCCAGAGCAAGGTAAAGTCTGCTATCTGAGTTAAGTACAGTTAAGAAATCCACATCATTATTGCCTCTACAGGAAAATCTAATGAATTCTAAATGATACTAACTAAGGGAGTTACTTTAACCTTTACTATACAGTGCGAGATCTTGTTACCATGGGGTGACGAGAGTGCACTTGACTACTGACGAGAGATGACAGAGGGTCATTCTCCCCATCTGACTCGTAACTTGAGTTACCAGTCAGCTCTGATGGGTCAGGAATTAGACTTGCTGAAGGCAATTCCAGTTCCTCCCTTGCATGGTAAATCTTCAACTTATTAATGTGGACAGTTCTTTCCACCTGATCCTCAAATACCCCCATTATGACAACATTGACAGGGCCGTCTTTCTTGATCACTCTATACGGCCCCCGCCATCTAGGAGTTAGTCTCCTACTGTGATTGGTGGGAGCAGCTTCATTGATTCTCAAGACCAGGCTGCCCTCCTTCAGTTTCAGAGGTTGTACATTACTGTCATAATAGTGAGCATATCTACCCCGTGCTTTTCTTGAAGCCTCAGCTGCAACTCTCCAAGCATTCCTCTTTTTGTTCAGAACTTCTGAAGGATAGTCCTCTCCATATGCAACATTGTGTCTGTTAAGCAGACCTGATGGGAAATTGCATGATTGACCAGTGAACAAAAGAAGGGGGTTGGGTATTAATAGACTGGTGGGTAGCAGTATTCAGAGCCAGCTGAACATAACGTAGGTGTTCGTCCCATGAGTTTGCATTGCGTTCAGCAAGGATTGCAAGCATATCCTTAACTGAACGGTTGGTACGTTCAGTCATCCCGTTTGCCTGAGGGTGGTAAGCTGTTGTAAAGGCTGAGGTTGTCTCCAATATCTTACAAACTTCTCTAAATATATCCCCATTAAATTCTTGACCTCGGTCCGAAACTAAAACTTTAGTAGGTCCAAATACATTTACGAACCTATTCAAAAATACTCGGGCAACAGTATGAGAATCCTTTTGAGGGATGGCGATCAAGGTGGTGTATCTGGACAGATGGGCCACTAATACCAACACGTACCGATTGCCTGAATGACTGCAATGGAGATCAATCAAATCAGCCCCCACTCGGTCTAGCGGTTCTGAAATCTCCGGAAATTCCTGTAGTGAGGCTTGTCCCATAATTTCAGTAACACGATCAATAACGCTCCGAATATTACGTTCCTTTCTTATATTAAATCTCTGCTTGACACGAGGGCACCCAAGGGTAATTCACACGGCTTCCTTCTACAGTTTTTCAAGCCCTCCAAGCCTCCAACCCTCTCCAAGCCCTCCAAGCCCTCCGAGAACTCCACGCCTCCAAGTCTCTAGCCCCACGAAGCCTCCAAGTCCTCCAGAGCAAGCAGACAAGCAGAGGTGCAACATAATCCACTAAAGATCTGATGTATGCAAGGTACATCATTTTAACAGTTCTAACATTGGTACCATAGCCTGAGTGATAACCTGCAACAGCCTTGAGAGCTCGGAGCCTCTCTTTATACTGACGACAGAGTATGAATACAACAGGACCATACAGTGGCACCTCAAGGCCAAGGTATTTGAACCTGTTAACATAGTCAAGCTGGGAGCCATCAGACAGTTGCATCTTGCGAACGTAGCTCCTCCCTGCCTGGGTGGGCGCCGATTGTGTATCTTTTTTTTCTCTGCTGAGATGACTAAACCTAGGTCCTGACATGAGTCTAATACAGAGTTAAAAGTGTTAAGAATGGTGGTGATGCAATGATGCACACTCCTTCCATGCATGAAGCCATATATGGTTCTTATTCTATGGAGGAGACGCTAAGCGTGCTAGTGGCTTTACAAGAATGTAAAATCAACTCAATTTCTATGTTCTCTGTTAATCCCCAATGTACCTTCTTATATATAAATAAATAAATAAATAAATAAATAAATAAATAAATAAATAAATAAATAATAAATAAATACTGTCAATGATATAATCGATAATTTTATACATTTTATGATAAACATTTTAACCCAGTTTTATCCAGTGCTCCCACATGTCCCTTAGGCTTGTATTTTAAATTATTTATGTTACTTGGTCTATAATTGTCACGCTATCACGGAATAAATCCACATATTGACTTAGATATCTCTGAAGTTACACAGTTTATGTAATTGACAAATTTTAACATTCTCTGTGATTCTTGTTTGACAGAAAACGGGATACATTTACGGGGTGACTCTGCTGGTTAGTGACCTTGACACCTGTTGTACGAGGAGCACTCAATGACTTGCTATGGAACATATTACACTAACATTTAACAATACCCAAATTGAAAGCAGAGTAGTTGGAAAATTATTTTTGGTGTTCACATTGACAAGGAACTGAATTTCACTTGTCATATACGAAATATAGCAAAAATAAATGTCTCAGACAGTAAGCATCGTAAATTTATGTATTAATTTATTTATTTTATATATACAAGAAGGTACATTGGGTCAACGACTCAAAAGTCCCCAGGTATAAGCGAAATTAAATCACGTTATAAAAGAACTGGCAGATGAACTGTGTCTCCCACTGAAATTAATATTCAGAAAATCTTGTATTAATAAGCATAGGTCTACACAGCAATATGCTGCTTCGCTATTCTATATGATGGATTACAAAGTGTAGATCAAAAACTAGCCACAAGTTCATCTAACCTCCCCGCCTCACAGGAAGGCCAGTCATACACGGAATCAGGAGAGAATATGGAATGCCAGGCTGATCCACCAGTACACTAGCACAAGAATATCTTCCAATACACGTAAGTGTATGAAGTAGTCCCGGTGGTGTAGTGGTTAAGACTCGCCTGGCGTTTAGCTTGCGCTTTGTCCTGAGTTCGTATCCTGGCCGGGGAGGATTTACTGGACGCCGCCAATCCTTAACTATAGCCTTTGTTTACCCCTACAGTAAAATGGGTACCTGGTTGGTATTCCAGGGAACATAGGACTAAGGACCTGCCCGAAACGCTATGTGTGCTAGTGGCTTTACAACCATGTATGAACTCCTCCATATATAAATAATAATAATAATAATAAAAGTAGTTACAGAGCTCAAAATACCTCGTACCATTTGTTCTAAAATCATTGATAACAGGGCAGTCAGAGATGTTACAACATTCCCAGTGTTATGTTTAGGCCGGAAGTTAGTTACTTTAGTTCATTTATTATGCACCCCATACCCATCTTGTGGGCGGTAGTGGAAAGGGTTACAGAGGCACATAATGGGCTCAAGGACTGAACCCCACAATTCATTTAGCTAAGCAAGTTACAATCTTGATGAGCTAGTTACAAAATTCAGTATAAGTCGTCACATCAACAATGGGTTCGAGATCGACCACAAGTACAGTTTCTAAATTAAGCAACTGACATATGTGGAGAGCTAGTGTCACAATTGATATGTTTGTCCTGTACACCGCCCCCCATCCAGTGGGCAGCGGTGGATAGCTTACAATCACTTAGTTACTACCTACAGTTAGCAAACTGGGGATATTTGGCTAAAATTTATGGTAGCAGATCATTTTTAATGAAATATTTACACATCTCTGGAACATTTGTTAAAGAATTGTCTCTGAATTCATGTATCTTTTCGCACTCCATCACATAGTGACGGAGGGTGTGCGAATAATTTTGTTGACACAGTTTACATTTGGTGAGGTCTACATCGGCAGATAATGAAAATTCCCAGAGATACTTGTAACCGAGTCTAAGCCGAGCTGTAGTAACATCTTTACTTTAGTAGTTGTATTTTTGCTGTTTTTCTGCCATGTTCCCCCTTTTTTATTTTTATTTTTTCTCAACACATTTTATACTTTAATCTCAATTAGTATTAAGTTTTAGTCTTTAGTGTTTTTCCTGCCAGAAACGCTTTGCGTAAAAGTGGCTTTAGGCATTGTATGTACTAGCTCTATCTATAAATCTATCAATTTTTGTATCACCCCTTGTATATATGTACTTTACCTGAATAAACATTTGAATTTGAATTTGAATCTAGAAGTCTGCTGATTTTATTGGATGAACCATAGATGTGTGGCTCCTCTTGCAAGACAGTATGATGATAGATGGAATTACTGGTGTCGATTTCACTTTGCCTCAGATCTACAAGATCTTGTTGAAGTTCTCGGTGTACTGCTGCTCTCAGATTGCTCATTGACAATCCAAGGTTATACTCAACGTCTCCTTTAAAGGCAGAATCTTTGAGTAACTCATCAGCTCTATCATGCATTCGGAGGCCAACATGAGATGGAGACCACATGCAATGGACTCTGTTGCCATCATTAATAATTTTGTTGTATTTGTGTCTAGCTTCGGACACGAGAATGTTACAGTTATGTCTTAAAGAGTCGAGAGTAATTAAGGATGATGAAGAGTCACTTACAATTAATGTGTCAAGTTTGGAGACTTGTACACATTTCAGTGCAAGGAACAAGGCAAATAGTTCGGTCTGAAGGGTAGAGGCCCAGTTGTTAATACGGACTCCCCACTCAAAGTACAAGCCATCGCCCATTGTCAGGACAACTGCACTTCCAGCTGCACCCGTGATGCGGTGTAGGGAACCATCAGTGTATATGATTTGAGAGAGAGAATGCTCTGTGGACAGAGCATCAATATGCAGGAAAGTGCCGTAGTTGTCTCTCTTGGTACAAATCATAAGCCTGATACATTTTGAGTTGAGTTCCAGTTTTAGTCATCCATTTGGAACAATGTTGACCTTCAATAAAGAAATTCTGGAGGGCTTCTGTGCAAGGATTAGGATGAGTTAGCCTAAGCATTTTTATACCAATTTGACAGTTAATTTCAGTAACACAATCAACATCGCTCAGAATATTAAGTTCCTTTCTCATGTTAAGTATCTTTGTGGTACGAGGGCACCCAAGGATAATCTTCAAGGCTTCGTTCTGCTGTTTTTCAAGCCCCTCAAGCTTTCTTTCAGGCATCAAAACAAGCAGAGGTGCAGCATAAGCCACTAAAGATCTGTTGTATGCAAGGAACATCATTTTGACAATTACAAAAATACAAATACAAATATTTATTCAGGTAGAGTACATACTTACATACAAGGTGAGATACAAAAGTTGATGGATTTATAGATAGATAAATAATGATAAATAATGATATTAGATAATAAATAATAAATAAAATAAATGTTTATTTAGGTAAGGTACATACATAAGGAGATTTTACAAAGTTTGTTGGATTTACAGATAGAGCTAGTACATACAATGCCTAAAGCCACTATTACGCAAAGCGTTTCGGGCAGGAAAAACACTAAAGACTAAAACTTAATACTAATTGAGATTAAAGTATAAAATGTGTTGAGAAAAAATAAGAAAAAAATGAAAAAAGTGGGGGGGTGGGGGGGAAACATGGCAGAAAAAAAAGGTACAATTTGGTCAACAAACAGCATTGTTTAAAATCGTAGACATGGGTTGACATTTAGGGGTAAGGTAGGTTACATTGAGTTAATTAGGTGGTACTTAGTTTTTATCTTAAACTGGTTGGGAGAGGTACAGCCTTTAACATGGTTGGGAAGGTCATTCCACATTCGAGGTCGCTTGATTTGTAAAGCATTTCTAGTTTGATTAAGCCGTACTCTTGGAATATCAAATAAGTATTTGTTTCTGGTGTGGTGCTCATGGGATCTGTTACAACCTTCTAGGAAGCTTAAAATATATATATATATATATATATATATATATATATATATATATATATATATATATATATATATATATATATATATAAAATAGATATACATATATATATAAAATACACATGAGAGGATGTGCAGTGACTTAATATCTAGCATATTCAGAGATTTGAGTAAGGGTCACCAAGGCAGGGCGAGGTACATAATATCTGATCTTAGGAAGAATGCCAACAGTTTTTGAAACTTTTTTGGATATATTTAGAATATGTCCCTGGAAATTCAGCTTGCGATCAATGAGAACGCCAAGGAATTGGCCATCTACTTTGTTACAAATTTGGGTATTGTTAATCCTGAGATTTATTTGATTTGAGGATTTATTGTCAAACAAGATATAGAAAGTTTTGTCAATATTGAGGGTGAGTTTATTGGTAGTTAGCCAGTGATGGACTTTATTTAGCTCAGTATTCACTGTGACATTTAGAGCAAGGGGGTCAGGACTGGAGTAAATGAAGGTCGTGTCGTCAGCAAATAGAATTGGTTTGAGATGTTGGAAGGCATTTGAAAGATCGTTAATGTAGATGAGAAAGAGGAGAGGGCCAAGTATGCTCCCCTGGGGAACACCAATGTTGATGGGTAGTGTGGGAGAAATTGAATTATTCACAGAAACATATTAGAGCCTGTCAGTAAGGTAAGACTTAAGGTACTGCAGGGAGTGACCTCTGACTCCATAATGTTGTAATTTAAGAAGAAGGTTTTGGTGGTTGACAGTGTCAAAAGCCTTACACAGGTCCACAAATAACCCAACAGGGAACTCATTTTTATCAAGAGCTGCATGTATCAAGTTAATCATACAAATAAGAGCATCGTTAGTGTTTTTTGGGGTCTGAAGCCATATTGACAGGAGCTAAGTATATTGTGTTTGGCTAGATAAGAGTAAAGGTGCTTGTAGATAAGTTTTTCAAATATTTTAGACAGGTTTGGCAGAATTGATATAGGTCTGAAGTTGTTGACATCATTGGGATCACGACATTTGTGGACAGGCATTACTCTCGCTTTTTTAGAATATCTGGAAAGGTTTGGAGTTCAAGTGACTTGTTGAAGAGCAATGCAATTGCAGGGGCTAAAGATCTGGAGGCTTTTTTGTAAATAAGAGTTGGTATCTCCTCAAGGGCACCAGACTTGGTTTCAAGGGAAAGGATTATGTCAGTAACATCAGTGGAATTAGTAGGCATTAGGTACAGAGACTGTGGATAGTTACCTGTAGATAGTCCTGAATATTACTACTGGAAGATGGAATATCATTTGCAAGGGATGACCCAATGGAAGAGAAGAACCTATTGAACTCAAAAGCAGTGTCAGAGGCTGAAAGCAGACCATCCATTTTTCACAGGATTATTGGTTTGTTATTTAAAATCTTCTTTGATCCCAATATTTGTGAAATTGTACTTCATGTTTTCTTAATGTTGCCCTTTGTTTGGGTAAATTTATCTTCGTAGTATTTAATTTTGACTCTTCTAATTAATTTAGATAGAAATGATGAGTAATTCTTTGAAAATTCTTTAAAAAGAAAATATCACTTATTTTCACTTAGTATTAAATCGTACTTTCAAAAATATTGTGAATATTTGAGTTTACCTAAAAAGCTGAATAGAAAACCACGACCGCACCTAACTGTCTTAGTGTTTGAAGATAAGCATTTTATTGCTTCTTAATTACAATTAGCACTTAACCTATAGTTATATTAATATTACAGTTTTACAGAAATAATAAAACGAAACTGAAATATATTATTAAATTATAAAGTAACTCAGAATATTTTCAAATTTTGTATAAAATCTCAATTGTTTATTAAAACTGAAAAAGAAATTCTTAATATTTAAAACTTGTGAACAGCAACTTTAATCTGAAAATTTCTTTCTAAAATTCTAAGTGACTTAACAGAAAAAGAGGAGAATAAATGGGGAGGTAAGCGTAACAGCCCCATAGTTGCATATGTACTTTTCACACTTAGTATTAAATTGTAATGTCAATGCGGAGGATAGGTTGCACAAATACCATAATTGAGATAAGGATAGACGAGAGAGTAATAGAGCATCACCAGGGCAGGGCGAGGGACATAATATCTGATCTTAGAAAGAATGCCAACAGTTTTAGGAACTTTTTTTGCTATATTTACTATGTGTCCCTGGAAATTCAGCTTGTTATCGATAAAGATACCAAGGAATTTACCATCTACCTTGCTACTAATATGGATTTTGTTTATTCTTAAATTAATTTGATTTGAGGATTTATTACCAAACAAAATATAGAAAGTTTTGTCAATGTTAAGGTTGAGTTTCTCAGCAGTTACCCAAAGATGGACTTTATTTAATTCAGTATTTTTTTCAATTCCACTGATGTTAATTCTAATATCAATTTTTCTAATTCCACTGATGTTAATGAGATAATCCTTTCCCTTAAAACTAAGTCAAGAGCCCTTGATGAGATACCATCTCTAATTTACAAAAAAAACTTCAGATTTCTAGCTCCTGCCATGGCATTACTCATCAACAAATCACTTGAACTCCAAACCTTTCTGGATATTCTAAAAAAAAGCGAGAGTAACCCCAGTCAATAAATGTGGTGATCTCACTGATGTCAACAATTACAGACCTATATCAATTCTGCCAACCTTGTCAAAAATATTTGAAAGCTAATCTACAAGCAGCTTTACTCTTATCTAACCATATCCAATATACTTAGCTCTTGCCAATGTGGCTTCAGACCCCCCAAAAAAACACTAACGATGCACTGATTAGTATGATTAACTTGATACATGCAGCTCTTAATAAAAATGAGTTCTCTGTAGGGTTATTTGTGGACCTACGTAAGGCTTTAGTCTTAATTACAAAATTACATCATTATGGAGTCAGAGGACACTCCCTGCAATACCTTCAGTCTTACCTTACTGACAGGCTCCAATATGTTTCTGTGAATAATTCCATTTCTCCCACCCTACGCATCAACACTGGTGTTCCTCAGGGCAGCATACTTGGCCCTCTCCTCTTTCTCATCTACATTAATGACCTTCCAAATGCCTCTCAACACCTCGACACCTGTACCAGTATGGGTGGGGTTAAATGTAACAGAGGTATCCACTGAATCAACGGGGTGTTTATGGAGGAGAAATCATCAGGCCGTGTAGAATCCAGATGATTGAGTTCAAAGTATTTAGTCCATATTGCAGAACCAAACAAGGCGTGGAACATATTAGCACTAGAAGGAATCGTGCGAGTGTGGTTGTGAGGGAGGGGGGTGGGGTTGGCATCAAGCACCCGCAAGTAAGAGGGGGGTAAGAGGCCCAGTTGTCACAATGAGAGAAGGAGCCACTCCAGGTGATGAGGTGGTCATCACTGGGGTCTTGGGGCTCAACCCTCTCACTGAGGTAGGAGGGGTAAAAGGAGTAGCTTAGTCTGGGCCTAATGTAGCAAGGGCTACAGAGCCCAGTCTTCTAATACAGTCTGATTCGGGGGCTTGGTCGCCCACCCCACGAGCCTGGGAAGTTATAAAAGGATCATTCAGCGACATAGAAATGAGTAGGTAATAATTTCATTCACGAATAAGTTCCCATACCCACCATGAAGCCACAATTAGAGGATAGGATACCCGACAAGATGGGACCCCCCCCCCCAGGGGTGCATCATGAGTATACACACCGCAATTATCACCTTAAGAACCGTCAGTCCATCGAGATCGGGTTTAGCTACGATGGCGAGGATTGACATCAAAAAGCGTCCCCTCCCTCGCAACGTCGGGTACCATAGTTCTTTGAGTGAGTGTGCCTCCCCAAACATCCGGGCGTCAAAATAGAAGATGTTCGAAATAATAATCAAGAATGGCAAAAGGTCAAAAGCAGAAGAGTGGAGAAGGCAAAAACAAAACCTGAGGAAGAGGAAACAGCATCGAGCTGTTTCATCCTCCTTCAGCTGCTGCAGACAGTTGCCATCAGGTACCTGCATAAAAATGTAGTTAACATACCTGCAGTATATGGCTGGTTTCAAGCCCATGTCAACTAAGACCCTCTGCTCGATGGTGCCCATGTAGAAGTTCGCAAACAGGACACCTAGGAGGGAACCCATGGCGACCCCATCTACTTGCTTATACATGTGCCCATCTGGGCTCAAGACGGGTGCCTCTTAGTTGACATGGGTTTGAAACCCGCCATATACAGCAGGTATGTTGACGACATTTTTACGCAGGTACCTGATGCCAGATGTCTGCAGCAGCTGAAGGAGGCATTTGAGCAGAATTCTCTGTTGAGCTTCACTTACGAGATAGAGAATAATGGGAAGCTGCCCTTTCTGGATGTAAGTCACAGAAAAGAGCGGAGGCTTCCACACTGCAGTCTACACAAAGGAAACCAACATAGGAATGTGCCTCAATGCCAAGAGTGACTGCACAGACAGGCACAAGAGGAGTGTTGTCAATGTTTATGTCGACCGTGCTCTCAGCCACAGCTCAGATTGGAAGCAAGTCGATGAAAAACTCTGTAGGGTAAGGCAGGTCCTAGTCAACAACGGCTTCTCTAACGGTTTCGTTGAAGACATCATAAATAGAAAGGTGAAACACCATGCAACCTCTTAAGAGTCAACCAACACAATGCTTGTACCCCCTATTAGACTATTTTACAGGAACTTCTTTTCAACGGCTCATAAAATGGAGGAAAGGGTCCTGAGAGATATTGTCAATAGGAACGTTATCCCTACAGACAAAAATCAGAAAATTCAATTGACAATTTATTATAAAACAAAAAAAAAAAAAAACGGCCAATCTACTCATGAAAAACTCTCCAGATACCAAAGAAGAATGCCTTAAAGGAAACCAACGTTGTCTATACCTTTAAATGCCCACTTGGGGACTGTAAGCCCCAAAGAACTCAGTATATAGGCAAGACAACAACGTCTCTTTCCAGGCGATAAACAATGCATAAGCAACAAGGCCTCATCAAGGAACATATAATCTCTTCTCACAACCAGACCATCACCAGAGAAATCTTAACAACACAGAAATCATTGATAGATACAGTGATAGCAGGCAGCTCGACATCAGTGAGGCAATACACATCAAAAAGTCAACACTACCAATTGAACAGCCAATTAATGCACAACTATATTCTACCCACTTCAAGGCCCCGAACCAATATGGAAGCAGCAAGAGGAAGTATGGGCCAATAGGCCTTCTGCAGTTCTCATTACCAATTTATACCCATTGTTTCGTGTTCTGTCTTGTGTTTGTCATAAGTTTGCTCACCTCACCCGAAAGTTTGTACCATATCACCTCACCCAAAATGAGTGTAAGTTCGATGAATCTGTGTGTAAATTAAGTCTTTGAAAATGTAATAAGCATTACGAAACGCGTAATGGTTCAGACAGGTGTCAGACAATTAAAAAATGAATTTTGGAGAATTGATATTTTTATTACCACCGACAGTGAAGAAAAACATAAGAAATATTGAGAAAATTCGTTTTAGAATTATTAATCTTACCTTTTCGGTCATATTCAACAACATGTGTTTACAAGAAAGACTGCTACCAAAATATACTAATATTATAAATTATATATATATATATATATATATATATATATATATATATATATATATATATATATATATATATATATATATATATATATATATATATATTAAGGAGTAACCTACAGCATCAATGGAAAACATAGCCTGGCCAAATATCAATAAGTGTGAAAGGCTAACAAAAAATATTCCAGTTTACTGGGCATTAACATAAATGAACATAACATGAAAAAGAATACAATCTATAAGCTCACACTCAATGATTTATCCAGCTTCTCAAAGCTGGGCATGATCATCAACAGGTCTCAAAACTGCATACAATCAGCACTAGCTGACGCCAGGCTCTATCGTGGCGCAGTGGGACACTAGCGCCTATTATGCTGCTAATACCAATACAGGGTGGTGGTGGTGGTGTCACAACCATTAACAAATGAGGTATGAGGAATCAATATCATATACAGAACAATGGCATCACTTAAGATCCTCAGGTACCCACCTCACTAAGATATATAACAGCACCTATCACCTGGTATAAATGATGCACAATGGTAGAACTGATCCATGGTATACATAACTGCAACATGACAAATATCCTAGCAGTCAAATGACACAAATAAGGTCACAAAACCCGGACCGTAGCGGCAACACAGGCGCTCGACTGAGACAATCAAAGAGTGACCGCCCAGAGCCATGCTGGCCGGGAGCGACACTGTATCCACCTCTATGAGTCAGCTGACTCCTCTCTTTCAAATATCTCAAGCTCATATACAGACATATCTCGATCAAGAACTTCTAATTCATATATCAACAAAATAAAGACTATAATATACAACCTTACATAATAATACATATCAATAATTCAGTACATTAAAGATTATATCATGATATAAAAATATGTGAACAAAGAATTCATATTGGCAAGACATGGTAACACTGGCGGGAGAGGGGAGGAGGGGTTAAGGGAGGATTTCAAGACGTCTGCCAGCCAGCCATCATACATAAGTATACATGAATACAATATAAAATATATATATATAAAACATGTGTATCAAAACCATGTTTATGTGGTATACATCTCACAGTGCCAAAATATAATTTAATGTTAGAGGACAATGCTATGAACAATAATGAAAGGGAAATTACACAGTATACATGACAGTAATACATCCGAGACCTAAATTTATACATTCTCCATCATAGTTCACATAACATTTCCTATACAGCATTATGTAGCATTCCATAATATAAGCATATACGCATGTTTTTCAAGCTACATAACATTAGGCTACTGCTATTCACTAGACTTCTAATATATATCCACAAATACATTGGTAAGGACTTATGGTACAGATATATAATATACATAGATATATGTGGCATACATTGGCAATACACATTTAATACTAGTGTGTTGTCGAAAAAAGAATAACTACATAAATTAATATTCGTGATACTAGGCTAATCAGCCAAGACATCACTATACAGTTTGAGCACATCATACACCAGCTACAGTATGATCATACTGGTGTATGTGTGGGCATAACACCACCTCACACCCATATGGTGATAACACAACACACCATGGACCAGTATGGTAATATCACAACACACCATGGACCAGTATGGTAATATCACAACACACCATGGTCCAGTATGGTAATATCACAATACACCATGGTCCAGTATGGTAATATCACAACACACCATGGTCCAGTATGGTAATATCACACCATGGACCAGTATGGTAATATCACAACACACCATGGTCCAGTATGGTAATATCACAATACACCATGGTCCAGTATGGTAATATCACACCATGGACCAGTATGGTAATACCACAACACACCATGGACCAGTATGGTAATATCACAATACACCATGGACCAGTATGGTAATATCACAACACACCATGGTCCAGTAAGGTAATATCACAACACACCATGGTCCAGTATGGTAATATCACAACACACCATGGTCCAGTATGGTAATATCACAATACACCATGGTCCAGTATGGTAATATCACAACACACCATGGACCAGTATGGTAATATCACAACACACCATGGACCAGTATGGTAATATCACAACACACCATGGACCAGTATGGTAATATCACAACACACCATGGACCAGTATGGTAATATCACAACACACCATGGACCAGTATGGTAAAATCACAACACACCATGGTCCAGTATGGTAATATCACAACACACCATGGACCAGTATGGTAATATGACAACACACCATGGTCCAGTATGGTAATATCACAACACACCATGGACCAGTATGGTAATATGACAACACACCATGGACCAGTATGGTAATATCACAACACACCATGGTCCAGTTTGGTAATATCACAACACACCATGGACCAGTGTGGTAATATCACAACACACCATGGACCAGTATGGTAATATCACAACACACCATGGTCCAGTATGGTAATATCACAATACACCATGGTCCAGTATGGTAATATCACAACACACCATGGACCAGTATGGTAATATCACAACACACCATGGACCAGTATGGTAATATCACAACACACCATGGTCCAGTATGGTAATATCACAACACACCATGGACCAGTATGGTAATATCACAGCACACCATGGACCAGTATGGTAATATCACAACACACCATGGACCAGTATGGTAATATCACAACACACCATGGACCAGTATGGTAATATCACAATACACCATGGTCCAGTATGGTAATATCACAACACACCATGTTCCAGTATGGTAATATCACAACACACCATGGTCCAGTATGGTAATATCACAACACACCATGGACCAGTATGGTAATATCACACCATGGACCAGTATGGTAATATCACAACACACCATGGTCCAGTATGGTAATATCACAACACACCATGGACCAGTATGGTAATATCACAACACACCATGGACCAGTATGGTAATATCACAACACACCATGGTCCAGTATGGTAATATCAACACACCATGGTCCAGTATGGTAATATCACAACACACCATGGAACAGTATGGTAATATCACAACACACCATGGACCAGTATGGTAATATCACAACACACCATGGTCCAGTATGGTAATATCACAACACACCATGGACCAGTATGGTAATATCACAATACACGATGGTCCAGTATGGTAATATTACAACACACCATGGATCAGTATGGTAATATCACAACACACCATGGACCAGTATGGTAATATCACAACACACCATGGACCAGTATGATAATATCACAATACACCATGGTCCAGTATGGTAATATCACAACACACCATGGACCAGTATGGTAATATCACCAAACACCATGGACCAGTATGGTTATATCACAACACACCATGGTCCAGTATGGTAATATCACAACACACCATGGACCAGTATGGTAATATCACAACACACCATGGACCAGTATGGTAATATCACAACACACCATGGTCCAGTATGGTAATATCACAGCACACCATGTTCCAGTATGGTAATATCACAACACACCATGGACCAGTATGGTAATATCACACCATGGACCAGTATGGTAATATCACAACACACCATGGTCCAGTATGGTAATATCAAGACACACCATGGACCAGTATGGTAATATCACAACTCACCATGGACCAGTATGGTAATATCACAACAGACCATGGACCAGTATGGTAATATCACAACACTCCATGGACCAGTATGGTAATATCACAACACACCATGGTCCAGTATGGTAATATCACAACACACCATGGATCAGTATGGTAATATCACAACACACCATGGTCCAGTATGGTAATATCACAGCACACCATGGACCAGTATCGTAATATCACACCACACCATGGACCAGTATGGTAATATCACAACACACCATGGTCCAGTATGGTAATATCACAACACACCATGGTCCAGTATGGTAATATCACAACACACCATGGTCCAGTATGGTAATATCACAACACACCATGGTCCAGTATGGTAATATCACAACACACCATGGTCCAGTATGGTAATATCACAACACACCATGGACCAGTATGGTAATATCACAACACACCATGGTCCAGTATGGTAATATCACAACACACCATGGGCCAGTATGGTAATATCACAACACACCATGGACCAGTATGGTAATATCACAACACACCATGGTCCAGTATGGTAATATCACAACACACCATGGGCCAGTATGGTAATATCACAACACACCATGGACCAGTATGGTAATATCACAACACACCATGGTCCAGTATGGTAATATCACAACACACCATGGACCAGTATGGTAATATCACAACACACCATGGTCCAGTATGGTAATATCACAACACACCATGGTCCAGTATGGTAATATCACAACACACCATGGACCAGTATGGTAATATCCCAACACACCATGGACCAGTATGGTAATATCACAACACACCATGGTCCAGTATGGTAATATCACAACACGCCATGGTCCAGTATGGTAATATCACAACACACCATGGTCCAGTATGGTAATATCACAACACACCATGGTACAGTATGGTAATATCACAACACACCATGGTCCAGTATGGTAATATCACAACACACCATGGACCAGTATGGTAATATCACAACACACCATGGTCCAGTATGGTAATATTACAACACACCATGGTCCAGTATGGTAATATCACAATACACCACGGTCCAGTATGGTAATATCACAACACACCATGGGCCAGTATGGTAATAACACAACACACCATGGTTCAGTATGGTAATATCACAACACACCATGGACCAGTATGGTAATATCACAACACACCATGGTCCAGTATGGTAATATCACAATACACCATGGTCCAGTATGGTAATATCACAACACACCATGGATCAGTATGGTAATATCACAACACACCATGGACCAGTATGGTAATATCACAACACACCATGGACCAGTATGGTAATATCACAATACACCATGGTCCAGTATGGTAATATCACAACACACCATGGACCAGTATGGTAATATCACAACACACCATGGACCAGTATGGTAATATCACAACACACCATGGTCCAGTATGGTAATATCACAACACACCATGGACCAGTATGGTAATATCACAGCACACCATGGACCAGTATGGTAATATCACAACACACCATGGTCCAGTATGGTAATATCACAACACACCATGGTCCAGTATGGTAATATCACAACACACCATGGACCAGTATGGTAATATCACAACACACCATGGACCAGTATGGTAATATCACAACACACCATGGTCCAGTATGGTAATATCACAACACACCATGGACCAGTATGGTAATATCACAACACACCATGGTACCAGTATGGTAATATCACAACACACCATGGTCCAGTATGGTAATATCACAACACACCATGGTCCAGTATGGTAATATCACAACACACCATGGACCAGTATGGTAATATCACAACACACCATGGTACCAGTATGGTAATATCACAACACACCATGGTCCAGTATGGTAATATCACAACACACCATGGACCAGTATGGTAATATCACAACACACCATGGTCCAGTATGGTAATATCACAACACACCATGGATCAGTATGGTAATATCACAACACACCATGGACCAGTATGGTAATATCACAACACACCATGGACCAGTATGGTAATATCACAATACACCATGGTCCAGTATGGTAATATCACAACACACCATGGACCAGTATGGTAATATCACAACACACCATGGACCAGTATGGTAATATCACAACACACCATGGTCCAGTATGGTAATATCACAACACACCATGGACCAGTATGGTAATATCACAACACACCATGGACCAGTATGGTAATATCACAACACACCATGGTCCAGTATGGTAATATCACAACACACCATGGTCCAGTATGGTAATATCACAACACACCATGGACCAGTATGGTAATATCACACACACCATGGACCAGTATGGTAATATCACAACACACCATGGTCCAGTATGGTAATATCACAACACACCATGGACCAGTATGGTAATATCACAACTACACCATGGACCAGTATGGTAATATCACAACACACCATGGACCAGTATGGTAATATCACAACACACCATGGACCAGTATGGTAATATCACAACACACCATGGTCCAGTATGGTAATATCACAACACACCATGGATCCAGTATGGTAATATCACAACACACCATGGTCCAGTATGGTAATATCACAACACACCATGGACCAGTATGGTAATATCACAACACACCATGGACCAGTATGGTAATATCACAACACACCATGGTCCAGTATGGTAATATCACAACACACCATGGTCCAGTATGGTAATATCACAACACACCATGGTCCAGTATGGTAATATCACAACACACCATGGTCCAGTATGGTAATATCACAACACACCATGGTCCAGTATGGTAATATCACAACACACCATGGACCAGTATGGTAATATCACAACACACCATGGTCCAGTATGGTAATATCACAACACACCATGGTCCAGTATGGTAATATCACAACACACCATGGACCAGTATGGTAATATCACAACACACCATGGTCCAGTATGGTAATATCACAACACACCATGGTCCAGTATGGTAATATCACAACACACCATGGACCAGTATGGTAATATCACAACACACCATGGTCCAGTATGGTAATATCACAACACACCATGGACCAGTATGGTAATATCACAACACACCATGGTCCAGTATGGTAATATCACAACACACCATGGTCCAGTATGGTAATATCACAACACACCATGGACCAGTATGGTAATATCACAACACACCATGGACCAGTATGGTAATATCACAACACACCATGGTCCAGTATGGTAATATCACAACACACCATGGACCAGTATGGTAATATCACAACACACCATGGTCCAGTATGGTAATATCACAACACACCATGGTACCAGTATGGTAATATCACAACACACCATGGATCCAGTATGGTAATATCACAACACACCATGGACCAGTATGGTAATATCACAACACACCATGGTCCAGTATGGTAATATCACAACACACCATGGACCAGTATGGTAATATCACAACACACCATGGTCCAGTATGGTAATATCACAACACACCATGGTCCAGTATGGTAATATCACAACACACCATGGTCCAGTATGGTAATATCACAACACACCATGGACCAGTATGGTAATATCACAACACACCATGGTCCAGTATGGTAATATCACAACACACCATGGTCCAGTATGGTAATATCACAACACACCATGGACCAGTATGGTAATATCACAACACACCATGGACCAGTATGGTAATATCACAACACACCATGGACCAGTATGGTAATATCACAACACACCATGGACCAGTATGGTAATATCACAACACACCATGGTCCAGTATGGTAATATCACAACACACCATGGTCCAGTATGGTAATATCACAACACACCATGGTCCAGTATGGTAATATCACAACACACCATGGCCAGTATGTAATATCACAACACACCATGGTCCAGTATGGTAATATCACAACACACCATGGCGGTAATATCACAGCACACCATGGTCCAGTATGGTAATATCACAACACACCATGGTCCAGTTTGGTAATATCACAACACACACCATGGACCAGTATGGTAATATCACAACACACCATGGACCAGTATGGTAATATCACAACACACCATGGACCAGTATGGTAATATCACAACACACCATGGACCAGTATGGTAATATCACAACACACCATGGTCCAGTATGGTAATATCACAACACACCATGGACCAGTATGGTAATATCACAGCACACCATGGACCAGTATGGTAATATCACAACACACCATGGACCAGTATGGTAATATCACAACACACCATGGACCAGTATGGTAATATCACAACACACCATGGTCCAGTATGGTAATATCACAACACACCATGGTCCAGTATGGTAATATCACAACACACCATGGTCCAGTATGGTAATATCACAACACACCATGGACCAGTATGGTAATATCACACCATGGACCAGTATGGTAATATCACAACACACCATGGTCCAGTATGGTAATATCACAACACACCATGGACCAGTATGGTAATATCACAACACACCATGGACCAGTATGGTAATATCACAACACACCATGGTCCAGTATGGTAATATCACAACACACCATGGACCAGTATGGTAATATCACAACACACCATGGACCAGTATGGTAATATCACAACACACCATGGTCCAGTATGGTAATATCACAACACACCATGGTCCAGTATGGTAATATCACAACACACCATGGTCCAGTATGGTAATATCACAACACACCATGGGCCAGTATGGTAATATCACAACACACCATGGTCCAGTATGGTAATATCACAACACACCATGGACCAGTATGGTAATATCACAACACACCATGGTCCAGTATGGTAATATCACAATACACCATGGTCCAGTATGGTAATATCACAACACACCATGGATCAGTATGGTAATATCACAACACACCATGGACCAGTATGGTAATATCACAACACACCATGGTCCAGTATGGTAATATCACAACACACCATGGACCAGTATGGTAATATCACAGCACACCATGGGCCAGTATGGTAATATCACAACACACCATGGACCAGTATGGTAATATCACAACACACCATGGACCAGTATGGTAATATCACAATACACCATGGTCCAGTATGGTAATATCACAACACACCATGTTCCAGTATGGTAATATCACAACACACCATGGTCCAGTATGGTAATATCACAACACACCATGGACCAGTATGGTAATATCACAACACCATGGACCAGTATGGTAATATCACAACACACCATGGTCCAGTATGGTAATATCACAACACACCATGGACCAGTATGGTAATATCACAACACACCATGGACCAGTATGGTAATATCACAACACACCATGGTCCAGTATGGTAATATCACAACACACCATGGTCCAGTATGGTAATATCACAACACACCATGGAACAGTATGGTAATATCACAACACACCATGGACCAGTATGGTAATATCACAACACACCATGGTCCAGTATGGTAATATCACAACACACCATGGACCAGTATGGTAATATCACAATACACCATGGTCCAGTATGGTAATATCACAACACACCATGGTCCAGTATGGTAATATCACAACACACCATGGACCAGTATGGTAATATCACAACACACCATGGACCAGTATGATAATATCACAATACACCATGGTCCAGTATGGTAATATCACAACACACCATGGACCAGTATGGTAATATCACCAAACACCATGGACCAGTATGGTAATATCACAACACACCATGGTCCAGTATGGTAATATCACAACACACCATGGACCAGTATGGTAATATCACAACACACCATGGACCAGTATGGTAATATCACAACACACCATGGTCCAGTATGGTAATATCACAACACACCATGTTCCAGTATGGTAATATCACAACACACCATGGACCAGTATGGTAATATCACACACCATGGACCAGTATGGTAATATCACAACACACCATGGTCCAGTATGGTAATATCACAACACACCATGGACCAGTATGGTAATATCACAACTCACCATGGACCAGTATGGTAATATCACAACAGACCATGGACCAGTATGGTAATATCACAACACTCCATGGACCAGTATGGTAATATCACAACACACCATGGTACCAGTATGGTAATATCACAACACACCATGGATCAGTATGGTAATATCACAACACACCATGGTCCAGTATGGTAATATCACAAGCACACCATGGACCAGTATGGTAATATCACACCACACCATGGACCAGTATGGTAATATCACAACACACCATGGTCCAGTATGGTAATATCACAACACACCATGGTCCAGTATGGTAATATCACAACACACCATGGTCCAGTATGGTAATATCACAACACACCATGGTCCAGTATGGTAATATCACAACACACCATGGTCCAGTATGGTAATATCACAACACACCATGGACCAGTATGGTAATATCACAACACACCATGGTCCAGTATGGTAATATCACAACACACCATGGTCCAGTATGGTAATATCACAACACACCATGGACCAGTATGGTAATATCACAACACACCATGGTCCAGTATGGTAATATCACAACACACCATGGGCCAGTATGGTAATATCACAACACACCATGGACCAGTATGGTAATATCACAACACACCATGGTCCAGTATGGTAATATCACAACACACCATGGACCAGTATGGTAATATCACAACACACCATGGTCCAGTATGGTAATATCACAACACACCATGGTCCAGTATGGTAATATCACAACACACCATGGACCAGTATGGTAATATCACAACACACCATGGACCAGTATGGTAATATCACAACACACCATGGACCAGTATGGTAATATCACAACACACCATGGACCAGTATGGTAATATCACAACACACCATGGTCCAGTATGGTAATATCACAACACGCCATGGTCCAGTATGGTAATATCACAACACACCATGGTCCAGTATGGTAATATCACAACACACCATGGTACAGTATGGTAATATCACAACACACCATGGTCCAGTATGGTAATATCACAACACACCATGGACCAGTATGGTAATATCACAACACACCATGGTCCAGTATGGTAATATCACAACACACCATGGACCAGTATGGTAATATCACAACACACCATGGTCCAGTATGGTAATATCACAACACACCATGGTCCAGTATGGTAATATCACAACACACCATGGTCCAGTATGGTAATATCACAACACACCATGGACCAGTATGGTAATATCACAACACACCATGGTCCAGTATGGTAATATCACAACACACCATGGTCCAGTATGGTAATATCACAACACACCATGGACCAGTATGGTAATATCACAAAACACCATGGACCAGTATGGTAATATCACAACACACCATGGACCAGTATGGTAATATCACAACACACACCATGGACCAGTATGGTAATATCACAACACACCATGGTCCAGTATGGTAATATCACAACACACCATGGTCCAGTATGGTAATATCACAACACACCATGGTCCAGTATGGTAATATCACAACACACCATGGCGGTAATATCACAACACACCATGGTCCAGTATGGTAATATCACAACACACCATGGCGGTAATATCACAACACACCAGGGTCCAGTATGGTAATATCACAACACACCATGGTCCAGTTTGGTAATATCACAACACACACCATGGACCAGTATGGTAATATCACAACACACCATGGACCTGTATGGTAATATCACAACACACCATGGACCAGTATGGTAATATCACAACACACCATGGACCAGTATGGTAATATCACAACACACCATGGTCCAGTATGGTAATATCACAACACACCATGGACCAGTATGGTAATATCACAGCACACCATGGACCAGTATGGTAATATCACAACACACCATGGACCAGTATGGTAATATCACAACACACCATGGACCAGTATGGTAATATCACAATACACCATGGTCCAGTATGGTAATATCACAGCACACCATGTTCCAGTATGGTAATATCACAACACACCATGGTCCAGTATGGTAATATCACAACACACCATGGACCAGTATGGTAATATCACACCATGGACCAGTATGGTAATATCACAACACACCATGGTCCAGTATGGTAATATTACAACACACCATGGACCAGTATGGTAATATCACAACACACCATGGACCAGTATGGTAATATCACAACACACCATGGTCCAGTATGGTAATATCAACACACCATGGTCCAGTATGGTAATATCACAACACACCATGGACCAGTATGGTAATATCACAACACACCATGGACCAGTATGGTAATATCACACCATGGACCAGTATGGTAATATCACAACACACCATGGACCAGTATGGTAATATCACAATACACGATGGTCCAGTATGGTAATATTACAACACACCATGGATCAGTATGGTAATATCACAACACACCATGGACCAGTATGGTAATATCACAACACACCATGGACCAGTATGATAATATCACAATACACCATGGTCCAGTATGGTAATATCACAACACACCATGGACCAGTATGGTAATATCACCAAACACCATGGACCAGTATGGTTATATCACAACACACCATGTTCCAGTATGGTAATATCACAACACACCACGGACCAGTATGGTAATATCACACCATGGACCAGTATGGTAATATCACAACACACCATGGTCCAGTATGGTAATATCACAACACACCATGGACCAGTATGGTAATATCACAACTCACCATGGACCAGTATGGTAATATCACAACAGACCATGGACCAGTATGGTAATATCACAACACTCCATGGACCAGTATGGTAATATCACAACACACCATGGTCCAGTATGGTAATATCACAACACACCATGGATCAGTATGGTAATATCACAACACACCATGGTCCAGTATGGTAATATCACAGCACACCATGGACCAGTATCGTAATATCACACCACACCATGGACCAGTATGGTAATATCACAACACACCATGGTCCAGTATGGTAATATCACAACACACCATGGTCCAGTATGGTAATATCACAACACACCATGGTCCAGTATGGTAATATCACAACACACCATGGTCCAGTATGGTAATATCACAACACACCATGGTCCAGTATGGTAATATCACAACACACCATGGACCAGTATGGTAATATCACAACACACCATGGTCCAGTATGGTAATATCACAACACACCATGGGCCAGTATGGTAATATCACAACACACCATGGACCAGTATGGTAATATCACAACACACCATGGTCCAGTATGGTAATATCACAACACACCATGGGCCAGTATGGTAATATCACAACACACCATGGACCAGTATGGTAATATCACAACACACCATGGTCCAGTATGGTAATATGACAACACACCATGGACCAGTATGGTAATATCACAACACACCATGGTCCAGTATGGTAATATCACAACACACCATGGTCCAGTATGGTAATATGACAACACACCATGGACCAGTATGGTAATATGACAACACACCATGGACCAGTATGGTAATATCACAACACACCATGGACCAGTATGGTAATATCCCAACACACCATGGACCAGTATGGTAATATCACAACACACCATGGTCCAGTATGGTAATATCACAACACGCCATGGTCCAGTATGGTAATATCACAACACACCATGGTCCAGTATGGTAATATCACAACACACCATGGTCCAGTATGGTAATATCACAACACACCATGGTCCAGTATGGTAATATCACAACACACCATGGACCAGTATTGTAATATCACAACACACCATGGTCCAGTATGGTAATATCACAACACACCATGGACCAGTATGGTAATATCACAACACACCATGGTCCAGTATGGTAATATCACAACACACCATGGTCCAGTATGGTAATATCACAACACACCATGGTCCAGTATGGTAATATCACAACACACCATGGACCAGTATGGTAATATCACAACACACCATGGTCCAGTATGGTAATATCACAACACACCATGGTCCAGTATGTTAATATCACAACACACCATGGACCAGTATGGTAATATCACAAAACACCATGGACCAGTATGGTAATATCACAACACACCATGGACCAGTATGGTAATATCACAACACACACCATGGACCAGTATGGTAATATCACAACACACCATGGTCCAGTATGGTAATATCACAACACACCATGGTCCAGTATGGTAATATCACAACACACCATGGTCCAGTATGGTAATATCACAACACACCATGGCGGTAATATCACAACACACCATGGTCCAGTATGGTAATATCACAACACCATGGTCCAGTATAGTAATATCACAACACACCATGGCGGTAATATCACAACACACCATGGTCCAGTATGGTAATATCACAACACACCATGGTCCAGTTTGGTAATATCACAACACACACCATGGACCAGTATGGTAATATCACAACACACCATGGACCAGTATGGTAATATCACAACACACCATGGACCAGTATGGTAATATCACAACACACCATGGTCCAGTATGGTAATATCACAACACACCATGGTCCAGTTTGGTAATATCACAACACACACCATGGACCAGTATGGTAATATCACAACACACCATGGACCAGTATGGTAATATCACAACACACCATGGACCAGTATGGTAATATCACAACACACCATGGTCCAGTATGGTAATATCACAACACACCATGGTCCAGGAAATGGGGAAAAATTGCCCAAACATACAAGCAATACAAAGATGCGAGAAACAACAATAGCAGTAAGGAGAGGGGCAGAAAGACTATGACTTTCGGTCATATTCAACAACACAAATATACATACACACACACACACATTATTGGAAAAATTGGAATTGGAATATTGGAAAAAATAATTAAAACTAAATGGGTAGAACACCTGGAGAGAAATGATATAATTTCAGACAGACAGTATGGTTTTCGATTTGGAAGATCCTGTGTATCGAATTTACTCAGTTTCTATGATCGAGCAACAGATATATTACATGAAAGAGATGGTTGGGTTGACTGCATCTATCTGGACCTAAAAAAGGCATTCGACAGAGTTCCACATAAGAGAGGTTGTTCTGGAAACTGGAAAATATTGGAGGGGTGACAGGTAAGCTTCTAACATGGATGAAAAATTTTCTGACTGATAGAAAAATGAGGGCAGTAATCAGAGGCAATGTATCGGACTGGAGAAATGTTACAAGTGGAGTACCACAGGGTTCAGTTCTTGCACCAGTGATGTTTATTGTCTACATAAATGATCTACCAGTTGGTATACAGAATTACATGAACATGTTTGCTGATGATGCTAAGATAAGAGGAAGGATAAGAAATTTAAATGATTGTCATGCCCTTCAAGAAAACCTGGATAAAATAAGTATATGGAGCACCACTTGGCAAATGGAATTTAATGTTAATAAATGCCATGTTATGGAATGTGGAACAGGAGAACATAGACCCCACACAACCTATACATTATGTGAGAAATCTTTAAAGAATTCTGATAAAGAAAGAGATCTAGGGGTGGTTCTAGATAGAAAACTATCACCTGAGGACCACAAAGAATATTGTGCGAGGAGCCTATGCTACGCTTTCTAACTTTAGAATTGCGTTTAAAACTGAAGGGCAAGAGCTACGAGGAGAGGTTAGAGGCATTAAATATGCCAAAATTAAAAGACAGAAGAAAGAGGTGATATGATCACTACATACAAAATAGTAACAGGAATTGATAAAATCGACAGGGTAGATTTCCTGAGACCTGGAACTTCAAGAACAGGAGGTCATAGATTGAAACTAGCTTAACACAGATGCTAAAGAAATATAAGAAAATTCACTTTCGCAAATAGACTGGTAGACGGTTGGAACAAGTTAGGTGAGAAGGTGGTGGAGGCCAAGACTGTCAGTAGTTTCAAAGCGTTATATGACAAATAGTGCTGGGAAGACGGTCTCATCCTGTAACTACACTTAGGTAATTACACAGACACTATATATACATACATATATATATATACATACATATATATATATATATATATATATATATATATATATATATATATATATATATATATATATATATATATATATATATATATATATGTCGTACCTAGTAGCCAGAATGCACTTTTCAGCCTACTATGCAAGGCCCGATTTGATTTGCCTAATAAGCCAAGTTTTCATGAATTAATATATTTTCTTTATTTTTTTTCTTATGAAATGATAAAGCTATCCATTTCATTATGTATGAGGTCAATTCTTTTTTTATTGGAGTTAAAATTAATATAGATATATGACCGAACCTAACCAACCCTACCTAACCTATCTTTATAGGTTAGGTTAGGTAGCTGAAAATGTTAGGTTAGGTAGTTGAAAAAACATTAATTCATGAAAACTTGGCTTTTTAGGCAAATCGGGCCTTGCATAGTAGGCTGAGATGTGCGTTCTGGCTACTAGGTACGACACATTATATATATATTTATATATATATATATTTACACACACACACATATATATATATATATATATATATATATATATATATATATATATATATATATATATATATATATATATATATATATATATATATATATACAGAGCACCACTTGGTTTCCGAACCCCTTGGGGACGAGACCCGTCGGTTAACATGTAAGTTCGTATACGAGAAATAGAGGGGAAAAATAAACTAGAAATGTAAAAAGAAATTTTTCCGAAAAATTTATGAAAAAAACTCTAGGGAAAAAATCGTCAGGTTCATGGCGTAAATGCAACCGTGTTTTGTTTGTACTCATCAATAAGTGAAGTCCTGATCCGCTTTATAAAAGTCCTTAATTGTTCCTAACTGATTATTAAGACGTCTGGCAAACATCCTCTGGATGTTTCCTGCCAGCCTGCAGGCACATCCTGCCTAAAATATACGATGACGTACTGTACATTTAAGAAACAAATCTGGGTCACAGGTCTGTGGAGTGTGGTTAGGCTTACGGAGTCAGCCGGTCCCTCCCCCACCACCAACACACCCCCCCTCTCCCCCCACCACCGACACACCCTCCCCTCTCCCCCCACCACCGACACACCTCCCCCTCTCCCCCCACCACCGACACACCCCCCCTCTTCCCCCACCACCGACACACCTCCCCCTCTCCCCCCACCACCGACACACCTCCCCCTCTCCCCCCACCACCGACACACCCCCCCTCTCCCCCCACCACCGACACACCCCCCCTCTCCCCCCACCACCGACACACCTCCCCCTCTCCCCCCACCACCGACACACCACCCCCACCCCCCACTCCAAACCCATACACACACACACACACACACACTCTCAAAGGTCACGTGGTTCACAGTTCACTTCAACACCCATATATCGCTTCCTGCCTGCCTGCCTCCTTCCCACCCTGCCAGCCTGCTTCCTTCCCAGCCTGCCTCCTTCCCAGCCTGCCTCCTTCCCAGCCTGCCTGCCTGCCTCCTTCCCAGCCTGCCTCCTTCCCAGCCTGCCTCCTTCCCAGCCTGCCAGCCTGCCTCCTTCCCAGCCTGCCAGCCTGCCTCCTTCCCAGCCTGCCAGCCTGCCTCCTTCCCAGCCTGCCTCCTTCCCAGCCTGCCTCCTTCCCAGCCTGCCAGCCTGCCTCCTTCCCAGCCTGCCAGCCTGCTTCCTTCCCAGCCTGCCTGCCTGCCTCCTTCCCAGCCTGCCTCCTTCCCAGCCTGCCAGCCTGCTTCCTTCCCAGCCTGCCTCCTTCCCAGCCTGCCAGCCTGCTTCCTTCCCAGCCTGCCTCCTTCCCAGCCTGCCAGCCTGCCAGCCAGCCTGCCTGCCTGCCTCCTTCCCAGCCTGCCTCCTTCCCAGCCTGCCTCCTTCCCAGCCTGCCTCCTTCCCAGCCTGCCAGCCTGCCTCCTTCCCAGCCTGCCAGCCAGCCTGCCAGCCAGCCTGCCTGCCAGCCTGCTTCCTTTCCAGCCAGCCTGCCTCTCCCCCTGCCATCATGCTAACGGGCAGTGTGTGTTAGGCTTATCTTCGGGAATGAGCCGGTCTCGCCCCCACCACCAACAAACCACCCGCCCCCCTACATCCCATCTCTCAAGGTCACGCGGTTCAACCTCGTGACTACCACTCACTCCCTGCCTGCAAGCTAGCCTGCCTGCCTGCAAGCTAGCCTGCCTGCCTGTGCCTGCCAGCCTGCCTTTCCCTCCCTAATTCTCACTACTTCCAACCCTTCCTGCCTACCTCCTAGCATCTCTCCCTACCTCCCCCTCCCTCTTAGCATCTCTCCCTACCTCCTAACATCTCTCCCTACCTCCCCCTCCCCTCCTAGCATCTCTCTCCCCCCCTCTCTCACTGATTCTCTCCCCCCCCCTCATTCATACTGCCTCCCACCTAAGTTCCATCGTCCATCCACCCACCAGTCAGCCATCACTGACGCAATGGGTGCATTTGGAGCCAACATGGTGCACAGATATTTCTTGATTGTGCAGATATGTAAAACAAAAGCACAGAATGAACATTCCAGCCTTATGGCAATTCAAAATAATAGGAATAATAGGCCGTGAATCTGTGAAGTCACAGTGGGCAAACTGGACCATCGCCCACCCACCACCACAAGCCGGCGTGACGCTTGGTGGACCCCTTCCTACCCGAACTTTGTTCAGGTAGCATGACTCCCCAACCCCAATCGGGAAACTGGAAGTTTCGGATAACTAAAGTTCGGAAACCAAGTGGTGCTCTGTATATATATATATCGGACAATTAGCAAAAAAAAAAAAAAAAATTTAAATTATTTTACCTTGTACCTAGATCCACCAGGCCTGTTTGGTGCATGTTTCAGTACTTCAGAAATCTGGAAGGTCACATCCTCCTCCTCAACTTGTGGATGTGCGTTGATAGATGATTCTGTAAAATTAAGTTATTTATATAATAATAAATTCAGTATAACAATAATATTCTGTAAAATTAAAAGTAATTTATACATCAGATAAAACTCTCCAGAGATGGTGATACACAACATATAAAGGACAAGTTTCAGAACAAAATATGCATTTAGGAATAAGGTTTTGTACATGTAGGTAGCACATGAGAAAATAAGTGGAAGGTGATCAAGTTTATATTAACATGTTAATGGCTTTGTTAAGGCTTTGCAAGAATGAAAAAATATTAATAATATAATATCACCTACCAATTAATTGTACATCATTTATAAGTCAATTATTTGCATTATTATTAAATACTAATGATATAAAAATGCATTTTGTAATCTACTATTTATGCAAGTATTAAGCACAGGATCATGAAATAAACTGCAAAATACTGTAATGGATAAACCAATTAAGTTTACATTTTCCTATAGCTAAGTCAGTCAGTTCTATTAGCAGCAGAGAACAATTATGCCCAACCTCTATTAAATGAAACAATCTTAAGAGCAAGTGATAGAAATATAATCATTTATGCTTGGGAAAATATTATGGAATGGTTCCAAATATGAAAAATATTAAGTTTTTTGGTTAAAATTTTTTAACTTAAAATTTAAATTTTTAAGTGAATTTTAAACTTTAAAAAAATTATTTAATTTTTTGGTTACTTACTTAAAATAACATTATATAGTTCTTGTTTATGTAGAAATGCCAATTTCTTCTTTTGCCCTTCCAGACTGTATAGTGACCACAGGCCGTTTGTTCATATCTTCATTATTCTTCGAACCGTGGTTGCACAATCAGACCCACGTACACTGGTTAAAAGCAACACCTAAAAGCAACAACAAAAATGTAGTACACTGACGAATTTTGAATATATATATATATATATATATATATATATATATATATATATATATATATTCCTAAGACCCAAGCACATCAAACAAATGCTGAACCCGGTGCTTGGAGATGCTGCAAAGGATCTTCTAGTGGAACTTACCAGATTCTCCAACATGTGTTTGGCTGGCGGCATCCCTGAGGACATCAGGCCTGTCTTTATGGAGCAGCACTCTGTGCTCTAAAGAAGAAGGATAGGGGTATCAGGCCCATTGCCGTTGGCAACACCCTCCGACGCCTTGTAGCTAAGGCTGCAGTGAGATCTATCAGCCAGGAAGCAGCCACCTTGCTGAAACCTCATCAGCTCGGGTTTGGGATTCCCCTAGGTTGTGAAGCTGCAGCACATGCAGCGCGGGCTTACATTGTTGATCTCCCGGACCAGAAGGCACTAGTAAAGCTTGACTTCAAAAATGCCTTCAATCAAGTCAGACGAGACGCTGTCCTCAGGGCTGTACACAACCATTTCCGTCCCCTTTACCCATTCATCCAATCGTGCTACAGTGGGGACTCTAAGCTTCTTTTTGGGGAGCATGAAATAAACTCCTGTGAAGGTGTCCAACAAGGTGACCCCTTAGCCCCCCTCCTTTTCTGCCTTGCTATCAAAGAGGTCACTGATAGTCTGACAAGCGAGCTAAACATCTGGTACCTGGATGATGGCACTCTAGCTGGAACTCCGGAAACCATTTTGGGGGATATAAGGAAAATCCAGGAGCAGGGAGCAGCCTTAGGCCTCATTCTCAATGCATCCAAATGTGAAATAATCTCCCGCAACCCAGACATCACTGGGCAAATACAAAATGCTCTTCCAGACATTCTCGTTGTCGAACCACCGGACTGCACTCTCCTGGGTGCCCCCATTGGCCCACGAGCAATCGAGGAGGTCCTGGCTGCAAAAATCACTGACCTAAAGAGAATGCAGGACAGGATTGACAAGATTGATGCCCATGATGCTCTCTTTCTCCTTACAAGATGCCTGTCTCTCCCTAAGTTGACCTACTTTCTGAGATGTTCTCCATCCTACAGCAGCCCTAAGTTAAATGTGTATGACACCCTTCTAAGGTCCATGCTGGTGAAAGTCCTGAACCTGCCATTGGACGACTCTCAGTGGGAGCAAGCAACCCTTCCTGTAAGACTCGGCGGCCTTGGTGTCCGCACAGCCTCCCAAATTGCTCTACCAGCCTTCCTTTCCTCCTCTCATGCATCGCACGACCTCGTCAGAGATATTTTACCTGCAACCCTGAGAGATTCAGCAGGAATACACGATCCTGCTTTCACTGAATGTTCAAATCAGTGGAATGTTCTTGCAGCCCCAGCAACCATTATAGAGCCAACAAAACAACACAAACAGTCCGGCTGGGACCACCCTCTAGTGGAAAAAGTAGCTGATGCCATGCTAAGCGTCGCAACATCAGACAAGGAGAAAGCCCGCCTCAGAGCAGTGCGTGCCCCCCATGCAGGAGACTTCCTCCTGGCAGTACCCATGTCTGCAATGGGCACGCGCCTAGATCCAGAATCCCTTCGTGTAGCAGTGGCCCTCCGCCTTGGTGCCCCAATTCACACTGAATACAAGTGTATTTGCAACAGGGTGGAAGCAGACCAATACGGACTGCATGGGTTGCATTGCGGAAGCACAAAGGGCTGGCATGCAAGACACAACGAGGTCAATGACATCATCAAGAGAAGCCTCGTCTCAGCTGGGTGCCCAGCAGAGAGAGAACCTCGCATCCTAGGGGTCCAAAACCCGGATTTCCCAGCACTTCGCCCTGATGGCATCACCATATACTCATGGAAGGAGGGTAGACAGTTGGTGTGGGACTACACATGTGTATCCACCCTGGCTGACACCTATGTACACTTCGGAGCTGATCAAGCAGGTGGGGAATATAAACCTGGATATGCGTATGGAAATGTCAAGACGCACAAGCCTGGAAACCCACTTCGGCCAATCATTAGCCAGATACCCACACCCACGTACAGACTGGCGAAGCGACTCAACGGCCTGCTGACTCCTTATGTTCCTTGCGCCTTCAGCCTGAAGTCTCCAAAGGATTTTGTGGACTTACTGCGGGGCACACGGGCCACAGGGATAAGAGCCTCGTTGGACGTAGAATCGCTGTTTACCAACGTACCTGTGGACGAGACAATCGGAATGATAGCCGACAGAGTGTATCGTGATCCAGCCTGTACTCCTCTTGACATGCCAGAAAGTATTCTGAGGAAACTACTCCAAGCTTGTACTAAAGAGGCACCCTTCTTGAGCCCGGATGGGCACATGTATAAGCAAGTAGATGGGGTCGCCATGGGTTCTCCCCTAGGTGTCCTGTTTGCAAACTTCTACATGGGTACCATCGAGCAAAAAGTCTTAGTCGACATGAACTTGAAACCGGCCATATACTGCAGGTATGTTGACGACATTTTTACACAGGTACCTGATGTCAGACATCTGCAGGAGCTGAAGGAGGCATTTGAGCAGAGTTCCGTGCTGCGTTTCACTTACGAGACGGAAAAGGATGGGAAGCTGCCTTTTCTAGATGTAACAGTCATGGAAAAGGGCGGAGGTTTCCACACTGCAGTCTACACTAAGGAAACAAACATAGGAATGTGCCTAAATGCCAACAGCGACTGCCCCGACAGGTACAAGAGGAGTGTTGTTAACGCATACGTCGACCGTGCTCTCAGCCACAGCTCAGAATGGAAGCAAGTCGACGAAGAACTCTGTAGGGTAAGGCAGGTCCTAGTCAATAACGGCTTCTCCAATGGTTTCATCGAAGACATCATAAGAAGGAAAGTGAAAAGCCATGCAACCTCTGAAGAGACAACTAACACAACACCTATACCCCCTATTAGACTATTTTACAGGAACTTCTTTTCCACAGCTCATAAAACGGAGGAAAGGGTCCTGAAAGATATTGTTAATAGAAACGTTATCCCTACAGACAAAAATCAGAGGATACAACTGACGATTTACTATAAAACCAGAAAAACGGCCAGCCTACTCATGAGAAACTCTCCAGACACGAAACAGAACGCTTTAAAAGAGACTAACGTCGTCTATGCCTTCAAATGCCCTCTTGGGGACTGTAAGCTCCAAAAAACCCAGTATATAGGCAAGACAACAACATCTCTTTCTAGGCGTTTAACGATGCATAAACAACAGGGCTCCATTAAGGAACATATAATCTCTTCCCATAACCAAACCATCGCCAGAGAAATCCTAGTAAACAACACAGAAATCATCGATAGATACAGCGATAGCAGGCGGCTTGACGTTTGCGAGGCACTACACATCAAGAAGTCAACACCAGCAATCAACAGCCAATTATTGCACAACTATATTCTACCCACCTCAAGACTCCGCTCCAATATAGAAGCATCAAGAAATATGGACCAATAGGCTTTCTACAAACACTTCTATTCAATACCCATTGTTTCTGTTCTGTCTTGTGTTGATACTTTTAATACCCTATTAATATCCTCTAGTGTTCTGTCTTGTGTTAATGCCACATCATCCTTCCCACCTCACTCAAATGTAATGCCACATCACCCTTCCCACCTCACTCAAATGTAGATATAAAATCAGGGAAACGCAAGTTCTAATCAGTTGTGTATTTGTGAAGTCTTTGAAAATATATATATATATATATATATATATATATATATATATATATATATATATATATATATATATATATATATATATTATATGTTTCATTGAATATGACCGCATATTCTGTATTTATTATTTTCTGGTTTAGGGCTTCTATCCCTCTAACTATTTTCTTAGCATCAGGGCTTAATTGGAATAGGAGTTCTCCAAAACTCATTTTCGTACTTTTAAGGTGAAGAAAATAAGTGATTTACTATAGAGTGTATTACACTTATTTGTATAATTTGCACGACGTTTCGAACCTCCATGGTTCATTCTCAAGTGAACAGATCTTACAATACTAGTTGATTTTATACCCGCATTAGGTCAGGTGATAATACAATGAAGGTGAAAAACATGGGGGGATACATAAGGGATAAACATAGGGGCTGCAGAAGGCTTATTGGCCCATACGAGGCATCTCCTATCTAAACACAAAGATTAATCCAGTGTAATTGGCCTGTTATGTTGGACATTGTCTTCTGTGTTGGCATCGATATGTTCTTGTCTTGTCCTTACTCTCATGGTGGGTAGAGTAAATAGTTCCGTGATTTGGGTGTTCATGGTAGGTCGCTCTATTCTTATGTGAATTGCCTCAAGAATTTGTAATCTTCTTGAATCTTGGGTTTTGTCTATTATGCAAGTATTCTTGTTCAACATTTCTCTTGTTAGAGTAATGTCATGGGCTTGTCTCATGTGATTCCTAGGGGCACCAGATTGAAGATGGCATGTCAAACGCCTCGTCAGCTTGGTCGACGTCATACCTATGTACTTACATTGAAGGTTACATCCTTCGTGGGGGCAAGTGTACATGTATACAACGCTTGACTGCTGTAGAGGGTTCTCCGTCGGCTTCGGGCTGTTTTTGATAAGGAGTTCGGAAGTCTTCTTGGTTTTGTAGAATATTATCAGGTTTATGTTTTGGTTAGGAGTATTACTTTTTACTCCTTTACGGATTATTTCTTTCATTATTCTTTCCTCTTTTATATGTTCACTGTGCATGGTTGATTTGTAATATAATTTTATTGGGGGTGTTGTGGTTTCTGTTCTAGGTTCTGAATTATACCAACGGTCCAAGTGTCTTCTTATAGCAGCGTTTATTTCCGCGTTGCTATATCCGTTGTTCACCAATACCTGAGTTACTCTTTCAAACTCTCTACTCACGTTGCTCCATTCAGAGCAGTGGGTAAGCGCTCGACGAATATAAGCATTGAGAACACTGGCTTTGTATCTTTGGGGGCACTCACTTCTACCGTTCAGGCATAATCCTATGTTGGTGGGCTTGGTACATACGTTGGTGCTTAAAGAGGTTCCTGTTTTTGTTATTAGTACATCCAAGAATGGCAGACTGTTATTTTCACTATTTTCATGTGTAAATCGGAGTACTGACTCTCTCTCTAGGTGTCTTTTTAGGTCAATTAGTTCATCTGAGTCTTTTACTATTACGAATATGTCATCTACATAACGGCAGTATACAGTTAGTTTTTGTCTGCTACTGAAGACCCTATCTTCGATGGTTCCCATATAAAAATTAGCAAATAAAACTCCTAAGGGGGAGCCCATTGCTACTCCGTCTATTTGTAAATACATGTCTCCTTGTGGACTGATGAAAGGGGCTTCCTTTGTACATGCTTCGAGAAGACTTTTCAAGTGTGGCTCAGGTATGTCTAATTTGGGGGTGCTCTCGTCTCTGTATACTCTGTCCAGTATCATTCCTATAGTTGTGTCGACTGGGACGTTGGTAAAAAGGGATTCAACGTCCAGGGAAGCGATGATTCCATCGGGCTGGGTAGATTTGATCAATTCTAGGAAATCTGCTGATGATTGTAGACTAAACTTACTTGGAGTGTATGGAGTTAGGAGTTCATTGAGTTTCTTTGCCAGGTGATAAGTTGGGGTTGGTATTTGGCTGACAAAAACGCCTGGAAATCGAAATGCTTCTGGACGATATCCATAAGCTAGAAGACAACAAAAAAGTCATCACCACTGACACACTTCAAGCTGAACTACTTGCAGAAGCAGGGAAAAAACGAGGAACATATTCATCTACAATCTTAACCCCACGACTCAAAGAAGCAGCGAAACAACTAAAAAATCTGAAAGACGTAACAATAAGAAAAGCCGACAAAACAGCAGCATATGTATTGATTCCTACCCATGAATACATGAACAAAATTAGCGACATCCTAAGTGACGACTCCAAATTTCAACGAATCACGAGGAACCCCGTAGAAGACCTTAAGCGGAAAGTAAACAAAACAATTACAGCAATCAACGCAAAGAAAGGTAGTGTGCATTTCAATAAACTTCAAGGCGACTATGGCTTAGGATATGCCTACGGCAATGTTAAGACGCATAAACCAGGTAACCCACTACGCCCTATAATCAGCCAAATACCAACCCCAACTTATCACCTGGCAAAGAAACTCAATGAACTCCTAACTCCATACACTCCAAGTAAGTTTAGTCTACAATCATCAGCAGATTTCCTAGAATTGATCAAATCTACCCAGCCCGATGGAATCATCGCTTCCCTGGACGTTGAATCCCTTTTTACCAACGTCCCAGTCGACACAACCATAGGAATGATACTGGACAGAGTATACAGAGACGAGAGCACCCCCAAATTAGACATACCTGAGCCACACTTGAAAAGTCTTCTCGAAGCATGTACAAAGGAAGCCCCTTTCATCAGTCCACAAGGAGACATGTATTTACAAATAGACGGAGTAGCAATGGGCTCCCCCTTAGGAGTTTTATTTGCTAATTTTTATATGGGAACCATCGAAGATAGGGTCTTCAGTAGCAGACAAAAACCAACTGTATACTGCCGTTATGTAGATGACATATTCGTAATAGTAAAAGACTCAGATGAACTAATTGACCTAAAAAGACACCTAGAGAGAGAGTCAGTACTCCGATTTACACATGAAAATAGTGAAAATAACAGTCTGCCATTCTGTAGGACCTGCCTTACCCTACAGAGTTCTTCAGAACTCAGTTCTTCAGAGTTCTTCAGAGTTCTGAAGTTCTTCAGAGTTCTGAAGAACTCTGTAGGGTAAGGCAGGTCCTAGTCAATAACGGCTTCTCCAATGGTTTCATCGAAGACATCATAAGAAGGAAAGTGAAAAGCCATGCAACCTCTGAAGAGACAACTAACACAACACCTATACCCCCTATTAGACTATTTTACAGGAACTTCTTTTCCACAGCTCATAAAACGGAGGAAAGGGTCCTGAAAGATATTGTTAATAGAAACGTTATCCCTACAGACAAAAATCAGAGGATACAACTGACGATTTACTATAAAACCAGAAAAACGGCCAGCCTTCTCATGAGAAACTCTCCAGACACAAAACAGAACGCTTTAAAAGAGACTAACGTCGTCTATGCCTTCAAATGCCCACTTGGGGACTGTAAGCTCCAAAAAACCCAGTATATAGGCAAGACAACAACATCTCTTTCTAGGCGTTTAACGATGCATAAGCAACAGGGCTCCATTAAGGAACATATAATCTCTTCCCACAACCAAACCATCGCCAGAGAAATCCTAGTAAACAACACAGAAATCATCGATAGATACAGCGATAGCAGGCGGCTTGACGTTTGCGAGGCACTACACATCAAGAAGTCAACACCAGCAATCAACAGCCAATTATTGCACAACTATATTCTACCCACCTCAAGACTCCGCTCCAATATAGAAGCATCAAGAAATATGAACCAATAGGCTTTCTACAAACACTTCTATTCAATACCCATTGTTTGTGTTCTGTCTTGTGTTGATACTTTTAATACCCTATTAATATCCCCTCTTGTTCTGTCTTGTGTTAATGCCACATCACCCCTCCCACCTCACTCAAATGTAGATATAAAATCGGAGATACGTAAGTTCTAATCAGTTGTGTATTTGTGAACTAAAGTCTTTGAAAATGTAATAAGTTTTACGAAACGCGCCCGTGTCGCGTCAGACTAGAAATAAAAATGAATTTTGGAGAATTGATTTTTGATTTACCTCCAACAGTGAAGCGTAATGTACGAAAGATTGAGAAAATTCGTGTTAGAATTATTAATCTTACTTTTTCGGTCATATTTAATAATATATATATATGGCACAACTCTCCTAAACACGAGAGTTTAGTATACAACTTTAGAACACTTTCCCACCAGGAGACTCGAACCCTAGCCAGCACAGAAGCCTTCCAGCAACTGGCATAACAGGTACGCCTTAACCCTCTCCACCACCTGCTCAGACCCTTAAAAGAGATCTCTTTTAAGGGTCTGAGCAGGTGGTGGAGAGGGTTAAGGCGTACCTGTTATGCCAGTTGCTGGAAGGCTTCTGTGCTGGCTAGGGTTCGAGTCTCCTGGTGGGAAAGTGTTCTAAAGTAATATATATATATATATATATATATATATATATATATATATATATATATATATATATATATGTGTGTATGCCATATACATATATATTCATATATATATATATATATTCAAAATTCGTCAGTGTACTACATTTTTGTTGTTGCTTTTAGGTGTTGCTTTTAACCAGTGTACGTGGGTCTGATTGTGCAACCACGGTTCGAAGAATAATGAAGATATGAACAAACGGCCTGTGGTCACTATACAGTCTGGAAGGGCAAAAGAAGAAATTGGCATTTCTACATAAACAAGAACTATATAATGTTATTTTAAGTAAGTAACCAAAAAATTAAATAATTTTTTTAAAGTTTAAAATTCACTTAAAAATTTAAATTTTAAGTTAAAAAATTTTAACCAAAAAACTTAATATTTTTCATATTTGGAACCATTCCATAATATTTTCCCAAGCATAAATGATTATATTTCTATCACTTGCTCTTAAGATTGTTTCATTTAATAGAGGTTGGGCATAATTGTTCTCTGCTGCTAATAGAACTGACTGACTTAGCTATAGGAAAATGTAAACTTAATTGGTTTATCCATTACAGTATTTTGCAGTTTATTTCATGATCCTGTGCTTAATACTTGCATAAATAGTAGATTACAAAATGCATTTTTATATCATTAGTATTTAATAATAATGCAAATAATTGACTTATAAATGATGTACAATTAATTGGTAGGTGATATTATATTATTAATATTTTTTCATTCTTGCAAAGCCTTAACAAAGCCATTAACATGTTAATATAAACTTGATCACCTTCCACTTATTTTCTCATGTGCTACCTACATGTACAAAACCTTATTCCTAAATGCATATTTTGTTCTGAAACTTGTCCTTTATATGTTGTGTATCACCATCTCTGGAGAGTTTTATCTGATGTATAAATTACTTTTAATTTTACAGAATATTATTGTTATACTGAATTTATTATTATATAAATAACTTAATTTTACAGAATCATCTATCAACGCACATCCACAAGTTGAGGAGGAGGATGTGACCTTCCAGATTTCTGAAGTACTGAAACATGCACCAAACAGGCCTGGTGGATCTAGGTACAAGGTAAAATAATTTAAATTTTTTTTTTTTTTTTTGCTAATTGTCCGATATATATATATACAGAGCACCACTTGGTTTCCGAACTTTAGTTATCCGAAACTTCCAGTTTCCCGATTGGGGTTGGGGAGTCATGCTACCTGAACAAAGTTCGGGTAGGAAGGGGTCCACCAAGCGTCACGCCGGCTTGTGGTGGTGGGTGGGCGATGGTCCAGTTTGCCCACTGTGACTTCACAGATTCACGGCCTATTATTCCTATTATTTTGAATTGCCATAAGGCTGGAATGTTCATTCTGTGCTTTTGTTTTACATATCTGCACAATCAAGAAATATCTGTGCACCATGTTGGCTCCAAATGCACCCATTGCGTCAGTGATGGCTGACTGGTGGGTGGATGGACGATGGAACTTAGGTGGGAGGCAGTATGAATGAGGGGGGGGGAGAGAATCAGTGAGAGAGGGGGGGAGAGAGATGCTAGGAGGGGAGGGGGAGGTAGGGAGAGATGTTAGGAGGTAGGGAGAGATGCTAAGAGGGAGGGGGAGGTAGGGAGAGATGCTAGGAGGTAGGCAGGAAGGGTTGGAAGTAGTGAGAATTAGGGAGGGAAAGGCAGGCTGGCAGGCACAGGCAGGCAGGCTAGCTTGCAGGCAGGCAGGCTAGCTTGCAGGCAGGGAGTGAGTGGTAGTCACGAGGTTGAACCGCGTGACCTTGAGAGATGGGATGTAGGGGGGCGGGTGGTTTGTTGGTGGTGGGGGCGAGACCGGCTCATTCCCGAAGATAAGCCTAACACACACTGCCCGTTAGCATGATGGCAGGGGGAGAGGCAGGCTGGCTGGAAAGGAAGCAGGCTGGCAGGCAGGCTGGCTGGCAGGCTGGCTGGCAGGCTGGGAAGGAGGCAGGCTGGCAGGCTGGGAAGGAGGCAGGCTGGGAAGGAGGCAGGCTGGGAAGGAGGCAGGCTGGGAAGGAGGCAGGCAGGCAGGCTGGCTGGCAGGCTGGCAGGCTGGGAAGGAGGCAGGCTGGGAAGGAAGCAGGCTGGCAGGCTGGGAAGGAGGCAGGCTGGGAAGGAAGCAGGCTGGCAGGCTGGGAAGGAGGCAGGCTGGGAAGGAGGCAGGCAGGCAGGCTGGGAAGGAAGCAGGCTGGCAGGCTGGGAAGGAGGCAGGCTGGCAGGCTGGGAAGGAGGCAGGCTGGGAAGGAGGCAGGCTGGGAAGGAGGCAGGCTGGCAGGCTGGGAAGGAGGCAGGCTGGCAGGCTGGGAAGGAGGCAGGCTGGCAGGCTGGGAAGGAGGCAGGCTGGGAAGGAGGCAGGCTGGGAAGGAGGCAGGCAGGCAGGCTGGGAAGGAGGCAGGCTGGGAAGGAGGCAGGCTGGGAAGGAAGCAGGCTGGCAGGGTGGGAAGGAGGCAGGCAGGCAGGAAGCGATATATGGGTGTTGAAGTGAACTGTGAACCACGTGACCTTTGAGAGTGTGTGTGTGTGTGTGTGTGTATGGGTTTGGAGTGGGGGGTGGGGGTGGTGTGTCGGTGGTGGGGGGAGAGGGGGAGGTGTGTCGGTGGTGGGGGGAGAGGGGGGGTGTGTCGGTGGTGGGGGGAGAGGGGGGGTGTGTCGGTGGTGGGGGGAGAGGGGGAGGTGTGTCGGTGGTGGGGGGGAGAGGGGGAGGTGTGTCGGTGGTGGGGGAAGAGGGGGGGTGTGTCGGTGGTGGGGGGGAGAGGGGGAGGTGTGTCGGTGGTGGGGGGGAGAGGGGAGGGTGTGTCGGTGGTGGGGGGAGAGGGGGGGTGTGTTGGTGGTGGGGGAGGGACCGGCTGACTCCGTAAGCCTAACCACACTCCACAGACCTGTGACCCAGATTTGTTTCTTAAATGTACAGTACGTCATCGTATATTTTAGGCAGGATGTGCCTGCAGGCTGGCAGGAAACATCCAGAGGATGTTTGCCAGACGTCTTAATAATCAGTTAGGAACAATTAAGGACTTTTATAAAGCGGATCAGGACTTCACTTATTGATGAGTACAAACAAAACACGGTTGCATTTACGCCATGAACCTGACGATTTTTTCCCTAGAGTTTTTTTCATAAATTTTTCGGAAAAATTTCTTTTTACATTTCTAGTTTATTTTTCCCCTCTATTTCTCGTATACGAACTTACATGTTAACCGACGGGTCTCGTCCCCAAGGGGTTCGGAAACCAAGTGGTGCTCTGTATATATATATATATATATATATATATATATATATATATATATATATATATATATATATATATATATATATATATATATATATATATATATATATATATATATGTGTGTGTGTAAATATATATATATATAAATATATATATAATGTGTCGTACCTAGTAGCCAGAACGCACATCTCAGCCTACTATGCAAGGCCCGATTTGCCTAAAAAGCCAAGTTTTCATGAATTAATGTTTTTTCAACTACCTAACCTAACATTTTCAGCTACCTAACCTAACCTATAAAGATAGGTTAGGTAGGGTTGGTTAGGTTCGGTCATATATCTATATTAATTTTAACTCCAATAAAAAAAAGAATTGACCTCATACATAATGAAATGGATAGCTTTATCATTTCATAAGAAAAAAAATAGAGAAAATATATTAATTCATGAAAACTTGGCTTATTAGGCAAATCAAATCGGGCCTTGCATAGTAGGCTGAAAAGTGCATTCTGGCTACTAGGTACGACATATATATATATATATATATATATATATATATATATATATATATATATATATATATATATATATATATATATATATATATATATATATATATATATATATGTATGTATATATAGTGTCTGTGTAATTACCTAAGTGTAGTTACAGGATGAGACCGTCTTCCCAGCACTATTTGTCATATAACGCTTTGAAACTACTGACAGTCTTGGCCTCCACCACCTTCTCACCTAACTTGTTCCAACCGTCTACCAGTCTATTTGCGAAAGTGAATTTTCTTATATTTCTTTAGCATCTGTGTTAAGCTAGTTTCAATCTATGACCTCCTGTTCTTGAAGTTCCAGGTCTCAGGAAATCTACCCTGTCGATTTTATCAATTCCTGTTACTATTTTGTATGTAGTGATCATATCACCTCTTTCTTCTGTCTTTTAGTTTTGGCATATTTAATGCCTCTAACCTCTCCTCGTAGCTCTTGCCCTTCAGTTTTAAACGCAATTCTAAAGTTAGAAAGCGTAGCATAGGCTCCTCGCACAATATTCTTTGTGGTCCTCAGGTGATAGTTTTCTATCTAGAACCACCCCTAGATCTCTTTCTTTATCAGAATTCTTTAAAGATTTCTCACATAATGTATAGGTTGTGTGGGGTCTATGTTCTCCTGTTCCACATTCCATAACATGGCATTTATTAACATTAAATTCCATTTGCCAAGTGGTGCTCCATATACTTATTTTATCCAGGTTTTCTTGAAGGGCATGACAATCATTTAAATTTCTTATCCTTCCTCTTATCTTAGCATCATCAGCAAACATGTTCATGTAATTCTGTATACCAACTGGTAGATCATTTATGTAGACAATAAACATCACTGGTGCAAGAACTGAACCCTGTGGTACTCCACTTGTAACATTTCTCCAGTCCGATACATTGCCTCTGATTACTGCCCTCATTTTTCTATCAGTCAGAAAATTTTTCATCCATGTTTGAAGCTTACCTGTCACCCCTCCAATATTTTCCAGTTTCCAGAACAACCTCTCTTATGTGGAACTCTGTCGAATGCCTTTTTTAGGTCCAGATAGATGCAGTCAACCCAACCATCTCTTTCATGTAATATATCTGTTGCTCGATCATAGAAACTGAGTAAATTCGATACACAGGATCTTCCAAATCGAAAACCATACTGTCTGTCTGAAATTATATCATTTCTCTCCAGGTGTTCTACCCATTTAGTTTTAATTATTTTTTCCAATATTCCAATTCCAATTTTTTCCAATAATGTGTGTGTGTGTATGTATATTTGTGTTGTTGAATATGACCGAAAGTCATAGTCTTTCTGCCCCTCTCCTTACTGCTATTGTTGTTTCTCGCATCTTTGTATTGCTTGTATGTTTGGGCAATTTTTCCCTTTTTCCTAGTTCTGCATCTCTGCTTTAGTATAAATTTTGTTGTGCCATTATCATATATTTCACAAAACTTGACATACATCTCATTTACTTCATGTCCTAACAGCAAGTGTTTGTCAAATTCCTTAAGGAAATATCTGAGTTCCCCATAATGATCTCTCCACAAGTCAGGTTTTTCAACTGCTTCAAGCTCATTTTCTTCCAGATTATAATGCATTGCATACTTTATTCCCAAAAAGACATGGTCACTTTTACCCAAGTGACCATGTCACTTGGGTAAAAGGAGGGAGGTACTGAAAGGAGGAAAAGGGAGGTACCAAAGGAGGGAGGTACTGAATGATAAATATATCTTTCTCTTTCCTGGTAAATATAATATCCAGCATGGAGGGAACATCCCCTTCCCTCATCCTCGTAGCTTGTTTAACATGTAGAAACATGAATGTTTACAGGGTGAGGTTTACGAAATTATATAATATATATATATATATATATATATATATATATATATATATATATATATATATATATATATATATATATATATGTGTGTATATCACGAAAATAAACACGTGATTAAGAATGTGACAATGTCAGACCACGAAGGAAAATGAAACAGGAAATTTCCTTAAGTACTTTCGTATATTAAATACATCTTCAGAAGGTCATTTTACAGATCGAGTGATGGGTATAAATAGGCAGGAGAGAGTGGTGAAGTAAGGTGAGGTACAATACTTGGACAACGCAGAAGGCCCATTGGCCCATCAGATGCACCCAATTGGACCATCTGATGTAGCCCAATGGCCCATCTGATACAGCAGACATACAAGCATAATACATAGGTAATTATAACATAAAGAGGTAAATATATACAATAAATTAGTGAGACAAATTATCTAATGCTTTGTTTGTGCATTTGTCAGAAAAAGCTCACCAAATTGATTGGGAGAGTGCGTCTTCAATAACAAATTGTAAAAGCACCTATAACAGAAACATAATTGAATCCGCTTTGATACAGATCACCAAAGAAAGTAATTTGAATATTAGCAGTGGTCTATATAACTTAGATCCATTTCTAATAGATCAGCTAAAGGGCGATTTAAGTAGAATCATTGAAAAACATTTGTCTCACTAATTTATTGTATATATTTACCTCTTTATGTTATAATTACCTATGTATTATGCTTGTATGTCTGCTGTATCAGATGGGCCATTGGGCTACATCAGATGGTCCAATTGGGTGCATCTGATGGGCCAATGGGCCTTCTGCGTTGTCCAAGTATATATATATATATATATATATATATATATATATATATATATGTCGTACCTAGTAGCCAGAACGCACTTCTGGGCCTACTATGCAAGGCCTGATTTGCCTAATAAGCCAAGTTTTCATGGATTAATTGTTTTTCGACTACCTAACCTACCTAACCTAACCTAACCTAACTTTTTCGGCTACCTAACCTAACCTAACCTATAAAGATAGGTTAGGTTAGGTTAGGTAGGGTTGGTTAGGTTCGGTCATATATCTACGTTCATTTTAACTCCAATAAAAAAATATTGACCTCATACATAATGAAATGGGCAGCTTTATCATTTCGTAAGAAAAAAATTAGAGAAAATATATTAATTCAGGAAAACTTGGCTTATTAGGCAAATCGAGCCTTGCCTAGTAGGCTGAAAAGTGCGTTCTGGCTACTAGGTACGACATATATATATATATATATAAAGTTTGTGTGTGTGTAATTTATATAAATAAATAATTAAATATTAATTTTGTTAATATCTTTTCAGGGAAAACTTGCAAGTACAATTCGTAGACAAGAGGGGCAACAAGAGCCAGAGGATGTCTACTAAGAAAATATATAAGTGTTTATCCTCACACTCTTGATATATGGTCTTCTCTGGTCTCTTTATTTTCTCTCCTCACAAATGTCCCTTTTTTTTATTTCTTTTACGTTTCTCTCCTGTTTTTCTTGTCTTTTAATCTCTCCTTTCCTCCTCTCTTCTAACACCTCTCGTTTCCTGTCTCTTCTAGCTTCTCTCTTCCTTTACTTTTTATATTTGTGGTATTCATTTATGTCATTTTTATCTTGTATATTTTTCTTGTATCTTTTTCTTATCTTGTGTTTCTCTTCCCCTTCTCTTCAATGATTTCTCATTTCTCTCCTCTCTCTGTTGTTTCTGTTCTGTCTTCTCTCACCTTGCCTTAATTTTGTTCTGTCTCCTCTTTTGTTGTGTGTGTGTCTTTCTGTCTCTGTCTGTCTGTCTCTCTCTCTCTCTCTCTCTCTCTCTCTCTCTCTCTCTTTTTCTTTCTCTTTCTTTCTCTCTTTCTCTCGCTCTCTCTCTGGCTCTCTTGCTCTCTCTCTCTCTCTCTCTGGCTCTCTCTCTCGCTCTCTCTCTCTCTCTCTCTCTCTCTCTCTCTTGCTCTCTCTCTCTCTCGCTCTCTCTCTCTGGCTCTCTTGCTCTCTCTCTCTCTCTCTGGCTCTCTCTGGCTCTCTCTCTCTGGCTCTCTTGCTCTCTCTCTCTCTCTGGCTCTCTCTGGCTCTCTCACTCTCTCTGGCTCTCTTGCTCTCTCTCTCTGGCTCTCTCTCTCTCTCTCTGGCTCTGGCTCTCTCTGGCTCTGGCTCTCTCTCTCTCTCTGGCTCTGGCTCTCTCTCTCTCTCTCTCTCTGGCTCTCTCTCTCTGACTCAGGCTCTCTCTCTCTCTCTGGCTCTGGCTCTCTCTCTCTCTCTGGCTCTCTCTTTCTCTCTGGCTCTCTCTCTCTCTCTCTCTGGCTCTGGCTCTGGCTCTCTCTCTCTCTCTCTCTCTCTCTCTGGCTCTCTCTCTCTCTCTCTCTCTCTCTCTGTCTCTCTCTCTCTCTCTCTCTCTCTTTCTCTCTTTCTCTGGCTCTCTCGCTCTCTCGCTCTCTCTGGCTCTCGCTCTCTCTGGCTCTCGCTCTCTCTGGCTCTCGCTCTCTCTGGCTCTCTCTCTCTCTCTGGCTCTCTCTCTCTCTCTCTCTGGCTCTCTCTCTCTCTCTCTGGCTCTCTCTCTCTCTGGCTCTGACTCTTTCTCTAGCTCTGACTCTCTCTCTCTCTGGCTCTCTCTCTCTCTGGCTCTGGCTCTCTCTCTCTCTGGCTCTCTCTCTCTCTCTCTCTGGCTCTCTCTTTCTCTCTGGCTCTCTCTCTCTCTGGCTCTGGCTCTCTCTCTCTCTCTCTGGCTCTGGCTCTCTCTCTCTCTCTCTGGCTCTGGCTCTCTCTCTCTCTGGCTCTGACTCTCTCTCTCTCTGGCTCTGGCTCACGCTCTCTCTCTGGCTCTCTCTTTCTCTGGCTCTGTGGCGCTCTCTCTCTGGCTCTCATATTTCATTTGATTTAAAAATGTCTGAGATTTTTACTTAATCGAAGTTATATTGCATGGTGCTAATATGAATATTATACATGACTGTTTTTTCTTTTCTTTCTCTCTCTTTCTCCCTTTCTTTCTTTCTCTTTCTTTCCTTCTCTCTCTCTTTTTCTTTCTCTTTCTACATGAATATTATACTTGACTGTGTTTACATTCACTTGTAGATTTTTATTTTTAGTTAATTAGTCCTAAACTTTTGATTAATAGATTTTTATTATTAGTCATAGAAAAACTATAGTGTTATATGTATACTCGGAAAATTTTACTTGTTTTAGTTTTAAGTAACAATAACTGCTTGTAACGTCAGACTGATCTCAGCATGACATGAATCACAGGCTGCTTGATCACAAAATCTATTGTGTTCACATATAGCGACCAGCTAGGCCTCCCGCATGTCGTGGTGCCGGAAGGAGCCTAATTGATCGTGCAGCTAAGCACATTAAAGATCTTCCCCTATGCAACGTATTGTTACTTTACAAATGATTAAAGTATTAGTAAACATAGTTGGTGCCTATGTTATTATTTAATAATCAACCCCCAGCTCAATCTTTAAATGCTCTTTGAGAAACAAGAATAGTCTTACGTCTGGCAGGGAAGATACAAACAATTGCCACTCGTGATGCGCTCAACTGTACTATAAGAAAGTTTAATAGCTCACTTTTGACCTCTGGTTTCCACTGAGGAACCCAGGGTCATAACAAGCACTTTTCGCCCCGGTATTGGCCAATAAGAGGCTGGTGTGCAAATCGGACAACAGTGCAGTGGTAAACGTGCTCAACTCACTCTCTGCTAGGTGCCCCCTACTAATGCAAATTGTCAGGCCCTTGGCAGTGCTCTTACTCATTCATAACATTACACTCCTACCCTCCCACCTCCCAGGAAAATTAAACGGGGTTTGTGATGCTCTTTCCCGCTTACAGACGCTGCCGCCCTTGTTCCTGCGAGAAGCAGGCCTCGCCGAGACGCCGACAACAGTTCCCGCGCACCTCCTGCCCTGCAACTTCACCCTGCAACTGTGAGGACCCTATTCAACTCCCTGCAGCCAGCGATGAGGCGTGCTTACAGGGCTAAGTGGGTGGAGTACGCCGCCTACGTCTCGGCAGGGCGGCGAGGAGAATGCCCCTCTGATGCTACATCTTCGACCCTGGTGAACTTCCTGCAATCTCTGCTCTCGCGGGGCCTGGCTTTCCGTTCTCTGCACGCCTATCTATAAATAAATAAATAAATAAATAAATGTTTATTTAGGTAAGGTACATACATACAAGAAATTTTTACAAAGATTGGTTGATTTATAGGTAGAGCTAGTACATACAATGCCTAAAGCCACTATTGGATCATGCCCGAAACGCTTTGCGTAATAGTGGCTTTAGGCATTGTATGTACTAGCTCTACCTATAAGTCAAACAATCCTTGTAAATATTTATTGTATGTATGTACCTTACCTAAATAAAATTGTATTGTATTGTATTGTATTTCGGGCATGAAAAACTTAAATGACAAGCTTAATACTAATTGAGCATAAAGAGTAGAATGAAAACAAGAAATGAAAACATAGCTGAAAAAGCAGCACAAATACAATTATGTCGACAAACAGCGCTCTTTAAAAAAAAGCAGACATCTAGCAGCAAACGCCTTCGTCTGCAAGCTACACGGTAGGAGGGACCCAACACGGCAATTCCTGGTCACCCAACTCCTCAAAGGGGCACGTAACTCCGCACAGCGGGCCCCTGCGCGGCATCTCCCTGTGACGAGGAACCTCCTGCATCGCCTGCTGCGGGCACTGGGAGGCGTATGTAACTCTGCCTAGAAGTCTTGCTACAGGGCGCTCTTTTTCTTGGCTTTCCACGCCTGCCTACGCCCGCGTGAGGCGGTCTACGTGGAGCGTGGACGGGACACGCTCAACCTTGAGCAGGTATCATTTACGACGGCAGGAATAGATATCGTCTTCAACACCTACAAGCACAGCGCAGGTCGCACGCCCACCCTCTCCCTGAGACCGAACCCTTCCAGCAAGTACTGCCCGGTCCGTGCTCTGTCTAAATACTTTAACTACAGGGGCGTGGGCCCGGGGCCCATATTCAAACATGCCGCAGGCGCTCCTGTCACCAGGCAAGATTTCTCCAGGATCCTACGCGCTGCCCTCTCGGCGCTAGACTTGCCTCCAGCTGACTACGCGCCGCATTCCTTTCGTATCGGCAGGGCCACCCAGCTGTCTCGGGATGGGCTCGCCCCATCAGAAATAATGGCAGTCGACAGGTGGAAGAGTAGTGCTTTTACCTCCTACGTCAGACGGGACGTTGTTGCTCTGCCACTTTGAGTGCCTCTCGCGGCCAGCTGGCACTCGCCCTTCGGGGGGGGGGGGGGGGGGGTCCAGCCGCTGGCCTGCGGTGGGGGTGCAGCGCCGGTCCCCAAGTGTCCCGCTGTCCGCAGCTAATACTTTGCCCAGTCTAGGTGCTAGTAAGACCTACTTGTAGTCAGGCCCCCCTTCTCCTTATTCATTAGGTCTTTACGGCCTCTTGGTCGGGTCCATTATGTGTTATGTGGTCTCTCACTTATTAGTTACTCTTTGTGTCCTGCCTGTTATATCCTAATGTTATATAATTACTACACATTTGCACACGGCCTTAATTTTAGTACCAGTTAAGCTTTAGGTTTCTGCAGAATTCGTTTACCATGTCACTAGGCTAAGCTAGCTTATCTCATACTTACTACGGGTGTACCTTTTAAGTTAAATTTAGTCCTCGGACTTGGAATTGTTACTTTTGTTAATTCTTACTTTATATATCTACATGTTCCGCAGAATTTATTTTATTTTATCAATAAAAATTTAAGCCCCATACTGTCAGTATCTTTCTCCCCCTGATCAGAAATTGCCTACTTAAAATAATCTCTTAGATTAAGGACCTGCCCGAAACGCTGCGCGTACTAGTGGCTTTACAAGATTGTAAATACTATGTAAATAAGTATTCTCTCTAACACAATGTACCTTCTTGTATATATATAAATAAATAAATAAATAAATAAATGAATACGGCGAGTTTCGAGCTCGACGAACGATGAAAAGTGCCACTTTTATACAACTACAAATATCTTCGGTTTTACTTAAAATATTTATCTGGTAGGTGTTTTACACATAGATCCCATTTCTGTCTTTCTTCTGACTAATAAATAATTTTGGTTTAATAAGTTATCAAGAGGTTTTCAATAATATTTTTTCGGCGTTTGTCTATTCCAACATGGGCGACCCTTTTGAAAACGCGATATTTGGGTTGACCCAACTGATACTTGGGTCAGTTTCATCTTGGTTCGGATACATCCACTATGGGAGTTTCCACTATGGAAACTATGTTTCCTTTAAAAAAGTATGATTGTGTGGCATTATGTTTAAAGAAACACTTCCAAGTACATTCTTTGATTGATAAACATGAGGATAAATACAATTGTTAATTGTAAATGACCAGTTATAAACAAAAGTAAGAAGTAGGAAAAAATGATATGTGGAACTAGACAAAAAAATTGGAACGCTTAGGTGATGAGAGGGTAAACAACCGCCGCCATTTTAGCAGCGTACCAGCCGGTGATGTCCAGCACGAGCATTAAGGGAAAACCTTGACACAAACTGCACCTATCATAAAGAAGAAGCACCACCATTGACCGCCAAGTGCTCACATCAAGTTTAACTCTAAGAAACAATACAATACAATACAATACAATTTTATTTAGGTAAGGTACATACATACAATAAATATTTACAAGGATTGTTTAACTTATAGGTATATAGCTAGTACATACAATGCCTAAAGCCACTATTACGCAAAGCGTTTCGGGCATGATAAACTAAAATGACAAGCTTAATACTAATTGAACATAATGAGTAGAATGAAAACAAGAAATGAAAACATAGATGAAAAAGCAGCACAAATACAATTATGTCGACAAACAGCGCTCTTTAAAGAAAAAAACAGACATTGGTTGACAATAGAAGGGTAAGGTAGGTTACAGGGAATTTATTAGGTATAGCTTCGCTTTTAACTTAAACTTAACTTAAACAACACTCAAGCCTTGACGCTTCTCCCAACATCCGGGGTAGAAAACCTTCACTCAAACTGCACCTGTCATAATGTGGCCCAGAATGTGGAATGACCTTCCCAACCATGTTAAAGACAGTACCTCTCTCAACCAGTTTAAGTTAAAAACGAAGCCATACCTAATAAATTCCCTGTAACCTACCTTACCTCTCTATTGTCAACCCATGTATGTTTTTTGTTTTTGTTTTTTGTTTTTCAAATCAACGCTGTTTTAATGTAATTTTCTGTAATAATTTGTAATTGTATTTGTGCTGTTTTTTCAACAATGTTCCCCCCTCTTTTACCTCTATTTTTATTTGTACTCAACGCATTTTTTTCTTTTTACCCATTAGTTTTAAGCTTTAGTCAGTAGTGTTTTTTCCTGCCCGAAACGCTTTGCGTAATAGTGGCTTTAGGCATTGTATGTACTAGCTCTTATCTATAAAGCCAACAAACTTTGTAAAATCTCTTTATGTATGTACCTTTGCCTAAATAAAAATTATTATTATTATTATTATTATTATTATAAAGAAGATGAAGACTCACCAGTGTCCACAGTGTTCGAAGGTATTCACCCGTCCTGGACATGTGAAGACTCACATGTTAGTGCATTCAGGTGACAAATCTCATGAATGTCCAGAGTGTGGGAAGAGATTCAGTCGTCATGGAGATATGAAGCGTCACTTGTTAGTGCATTCAGGTGACAAACCACATGAGTGTCCAGTGTGTGGGAAGAGATTCAATCGTCTTGGTGATATGAAGTGTCACTTGTTAGTGCATTCAGGTGACAATCCTCATGAGTGTCCAGTGTGTGTGAAGAGATTTAGTCGTCATGGAAGTATGAAAACTCACATGTTAGTGCATTCAGGTGACAAACCTCATGAGTGTCCAGAGTGTGGAAAGAGATTCACTCAGCGTGGACATATGAATACTCACAGGATGGTGCATGCGGATGAGAGACCTTTTCGATGTGACGAGTGTGGCAAAAAATTTAGAGAACGTGGAACTATAATAAAGCACATGTTAGTGCATTCAGGTGATAAGCCTCACGAGTGTCCAGAGTGTGGGAAGAGATTCAGTGAGCGTGGAACTATGAAGACTCATATATTAGTGCATTCAAGTGACAAAGCACACGAGTGTCCAGAGTGTGGGAAGAGATTCAGTCGTCTTGGCAATATGAAGAGGCACAAGATGATACATGCAGATAATAGGCTAAACACTTCGAGTGTGAAAGATAATTAAGAGAATGTTGAAGGATAATGAGGCACATAATAGTATATTAACTTACTTTTAATCTAACAGTGTGCTATCACAATGTCAGTTGGATGTCCTTCAGAGGTAATTATATTTTGTTTGAGAAATACACTTCACAATGAAAGGTAAAGATCTGAAGATATTTTATTATATTGTTTTTTTATGAAAGATGACCAAGCAAGAACTAGAGAAGCTGTCACTAGGAAAACTCAAAATTGCTTATAAGTATAGAAATATCTCTTTAATTTAGCAAAGGTAAAACAAAGCTTTAAATGTTTTTCTTCATACTTATGTAAATAATGTGCTTCCTTTTTTTCCTTTCTGTGGAAATTTATTTAAAATGTAATATACTCTGTAGCTAAGTTATAGACATTTCTGTTGTAATATTATTTAGCATTGGAGTTGGTGAAGAAGACAATCTGAGACGTACTTAAGGTGAGACCATTTGATTGGTAAGTAAATGTATGTTAATCAAGGAATTTTCTCATCAGATTCATATGCAAACTGATGTCCATTTTTTTTTTTAGTCCTATTTATGAGTTCTACTCTTGATTATAAATAATTCACCGAAGAGTATATTGAAGGCTGATTGGCATTTATAGCTGTCAGTCAAGTTAATATGATATTTAAATTTATAGTACTCTAGAAATTTATCACTCTAAATTTACCAGAAATTTATTACTCTAGCCTAACTTTATGAGTAGTTCTGTAATTGTCTGGGAATAATATTTTACCCGACTTACCTGAGGGCCACTAACCCGAGTGGCCTCAATGAGAACAGGAAGTCGGCTTGTTGAAGGTTCCCTTCCCCCTCCCAGTTTGCCTTCATGATTTTTTCCATGTATATTTTGAAATTCAGCACAGTTTTAGCAGTTATGGCTTCGGCAGTTCCATCGATCAATAACCCTGTGGGTGATAAAGCCTGATTCAAAGTTATATTAGCCTGATTGGCAATTATATTAGCCTGATTGGCAATTATATTATCCTGATTGTCAATTTATATAAATAATTTATATCAAAGAAATATTTATTTATGATGTGGTGCTTGTGGGTTCTATTACGTCTATCAATGGAGAGTTTCAGATCAGGGTTAGCATTTAGGAACAAGGTTTTGTACTTGTTAATAGCACAAGAGGATGTGTATAGCGAATGTATATGTAGCATGTCCAGGGATTTAAACAGAGAGGCTGTGTGCTGTTTGAAGACAGTTTTATTGTTCTGATAGCAGATTTTCGTTTGGTGATGATGGGTTTGAGGTAATTTGCAGTGGATGAATGAATCCCATACATAAATACTGTATGTTGAGATACCAACCCTAATTTACAAAAAAGCCTCTAGATTTTTAGCTCCAGCCATTGCATTGCTCTACAACAAATTATATGAACTCTAAACCTTTCCTGATATTTTGAGAAAAAAGCAAGAGTAACCTTAGTCCATAAAAGCAGCAACCTCACTGAAGTCATCAATTATAGACCAATATCAATTCTGCCGATTTTGTCTAAAATATTTTAACCCTTAAATGGCGCATGGCTATGTACCATTTGACACCCACACCTGCCGGCGCATACAAAAAAAATCGTTTTTCTTCCTAACCTGTTAATTTGTGTTCATTGATCATGGGAAAAATAATAAAAAAATCGTAAGTGGCATATATTGCCCGCTATAGGGCAGGGAAATCTGACAAAAAACAGGCGCTGACTCAGCGTGCGTCCCAGGCGGTCTGTTGATCGCCAGCTGTCAGGCCTAATTACCTAATTATTTCAATGTCTCTGATTGATTTTTCATAGTTTTTTTTGCTGTAATATTATTCAATAGTGTGTTGTGTGATATATTTATATAATAAAATGAGTGAATCATCGCTGTACTCAAAAATATGGTGTGCATATTGTTGATTCAATTATGCTCATCAAACAGTGAACAAATACTTTGTCGGTTACTACACTATATACACAGGTTATATATAAGTATCAGCATGTTTTGTTCACCATAACGAACCACTAAGTTGCTATTATGAGTCAAAAAGTAACGAGGAGTGACCGCCGTGTACCAGCCAGCCACTCACGCCCTCCCTCAAGTCACCTGACTCACCCACATTCTCCTCCCACAATACTGTTTTTGCTTTTGTTCACTATATACAGAAAATAAAATTGAACATACGACCCCACGTTGGTAGGTTTCTTTTAGGAAACCTACCAACGTGGGGTCGTATGTTCATTTTTATTTGAATCATCATAGTAAAGTTAAACAGGCAATATTTTCAGGAATGTTTCTACGAGCTTTGAGGGTATGCAGCCTTGAGTTTTTTGATGAAGAGATTGCTAAAATATATGAAATTGGGAAGAGTTTACAATATCCTAAGAGGTTTTTGGATTTCTCGTTTGAACAAGCCAAGCGTACGTTTTATAATCACATCCCTAAGGCGAAACCAAAAATTATTAACTCATTGGTGGTACCTTATGCGAGTGGACTTGAAAAATTGTCTCTGATTTTTAAGAAACTTAATATAAATTTGGTGTTCACTAATAGTACGATCAAATCCAATTTAATAAAAAACTCCCCTGATACAGCAGGTTGTGTGTATTTGATTCCCTGCAATGATTTTGATTCTGTGTACCTTGGACAAACAGGAAAGTCCTTACAATTGCGGTTGTCACAACATGTGTATAGTATTAGAACTGCCCAAACGTCTAATGCATTGTATCTACATACGAGTTTATGCGAAAACAATATTAACTGGAATGGGGCAAAAAGCATTACCAATTGTGGGGATTTCGTGTAACGGAATTTAATTGAGTCTGCTCTAATCAGTGTCCAAATCTTTTTAATGTTAGTACTGGAATGTACAAACGTGATCCATTTTTAAGTTATAATATTGCACAACAGTTTAAGAAAAAACTCTGATAGAGAGGCTTACAATGTCTCATTATAATTTTATATTCATATATTGTGTGTTCATGAGGCTTTTCTTTAATCTTTCATCCTTATTCTCTGACCGCTTAATCCTCTTTGACCATTCTAAGCTAAGCTATACCTGTTTCTGGTTAATTCTTTCCCTAGGGATGGGTTGGTCAGATGTCGGCCTATATATCCTCCCCCTTCTCCCTTCTCCTTTAGTCAGTCTGGTGTTGACAAAGGCTTTAACAAGCCGAAACGTTCACCTCATTTCATATTTCTCTGTGGATTTTCCGCATAAAATGATCAGTGTTTTGTGATCGTCAATTGCATATATATATATATATATATATATATATATATATATATATATATATATATATATATATATATATATATATATATATATATATATATATATATATATATTAGTATATTTTGGTAGCAGTCTTTCCTGTAGACATATATTATTAAATATGACCGAAAATGTAAGATTAATAATTCTAACACGATTTTTCTCGATCTTTCGTACATTTCTTTTCACTGTTGGTGGTAATTCAAAAATCAATTCTCCAAAATTCATTTTTATTTCTAGTCTGACGCGACACATGAGCGCGTTTCGTAAAACTTATTACATTTTCAAAGACTTTAGTTTACACATACACAACTGAATAGAACTTACACATCTCTGATTTGTTTATATCTACATTTGAGTGAGGTGGATGGGGTGAGGTGGCATTAATAGGGTATTAATTTCATCAACACAAGACAGAACACGAAACAATGGGTATTAATTTCATCAACACAAGACAGAACACGAAACAATGGGTATTGAATGGAAGTGATTGTAGAAAGCCTATTGGTCCATATTTCTTGATGCGTCTATATTGGAGCGGAGTCTTGAGGTGGGTAGAATATAGTTGTGCATTAATTGGCTGTTGATTGCTGGTGTTGACTTTTTAATGTGTAGTGCCTCGCAAACGTCAAGCCGCCTGCTATCGCTGTATCTATCGATGATTTCTGTGTTGTTTACTAGGATTTCTCTGTTGATGGTTTGGTTGTGGGAAGAGATTATATGTTCCTTAATGGAGCCCTGTTGCTTATGCATCGTTAAACGCCTAGAAAGAGATGTTGTTGTCTTGCCTATATACTGGGTTTTTTGGAGCTTACAGTCCCCAAGAGGGCATTTGAAGGCATAGACGACGTTGGTCTCTTTTAAAGCATTCTGCTTTGTGTCTGGAGAGTTTCTCATGAGTAGGCTGGCCGTTTTTCTGGTTTTATAGTAAATCGTCAGCTGTATCCTCTGATTTTTGTCTGTAGGGATAACGTTTCTATTAACAATATCTTTCAGTACCCTTTCCTCCATTTTATGAGCTGTGGAAAAGAAGTTCCTGTAAAATAGTCTAATAGGGGGTATAGGTGTTGTGTTAGTTGTCTCTTCAGAGGTTGCATGGCGTTTCACTTTCCTTCTTATGATGTATTCGACGAAACCATTGGAGAAGCCGTTGTTGACTAGGACCTGCCTTACCCTACAGAGTTCTTCGTCGACTTGCTTCCATTCTGAGCTGTGGCTGAGAGCACGGTCGACATATGCGTTAACAACACTCCTCTTGTACCTGTCTGAGCAGTCGCTGTTGGCATTTAGGCACATTCCTATGCTCGTTTCCTTAGTGTAGACTGCAGTGTGGAAACCTCCGCTCTTTTCCATGACTGTTACATCTAGAAAGGGCAGCTTCCCATCCTTTTCCATCTCGTAAGTGAAACGCAGCACGGAACTCTGCTCAAACGCCTCCTTCAGCTCCTGCAGATGTCTGACATCAGGTACCTGTGTAAAAATGTCGTCAACATACCTGCAGTGTATGGCCGGTTTCAAGTTCATGTCGACTAAGACTTTTTGCTCGATGGTACCCATGTAGAAGTTTGCAAACAGGGCACCTAGAGGAGAACCCATGGCGACCCCATCTACTTGCTTATACATGTGCCCATCCGGGCTCAAGAAGGGTGCCTCTTTAGTACAAGCTTGGAGTAGTTTCCTTAGAATATTTTCTGGTATGTCAAGAGGAGTACAGGCTGGATCACGATACACTCTGTCGGCTATCATCCCGATTGTCTCGTCCACAGGTACGTTGGTGAACAGTGATTCTACGTCCAACGAGGCTCTTATCCCTGTGGCCCGTGTGCCCCGCAGTAAGTCAACAAATTCCTTTGGAGACTTCAGGCTGAAGGCGCAAGGGACATAAGGAGTCAGCAGGCCATTGAGTAGCTTCGCCAGTCTGTACGTGGGTGTGGGTATCTGGCTAATGATTGGCCGAAGTGGGTTTCCAGGCTTGTGTGTCTTGACATTTCCATACGCATATCCAGGTTTATATTCCCCAATAATCTTTGGCAGGTGGAGTCCGGATTTCTTGGCGTTCACAGTTTCGATCAGTTTGTTGACCTTTGCTTTTAATTCGGCTGTAGTGTCTTTCGTTACCCTTTGGAATTTAGTTTGGTCAGAGAGTATGTGGTTCATTTTCGCCAGATATTCGTCTTTTTTAGGAATGACGTATATTGGCGACTTGTCGCCTCTCCTGACAACTATCTCCTTGTTCTCACGAAGGCTTTTAGCTGCTGCTTTGAGCTCGGGGGACAGTATGGTGCTTCTGTAATTGCCTCGATTCTTTCCTCCTTCCGCAATAAGTTCTGCTTGTAAGGTATCTTTGGTAGTGACCTTCATTTGTGTCTCGAGGTCGAATATGTTGTCCAACAGGATTTCCAACTCCACTTTCCGGGCCATTTTGGCATTACTGTCATTACTTTGGAAGTTTTTTAATGATAGCACATGCTTAAACAAATTCATTTTTTTTTTGTTTAACTTACACAAATAAACCCAGGGCTTTCACATTCGCGCAAAATACTTAGTCCCCCCTAAACTTAAAACATTTGCACAATCTTACTTAAACACATTGCTAAACTCTTATACACAAACAAAAACTCAATTTTTAACTTACACAAATAAACCCAGGGCTTTCACATTCGCGCAAATACTTAGTCCCCCCTAAACTTAAAACAGTTGCACAATCTTACTTAAACACATTGCTAAACTCTTATACACAAACAAAAACTCAATTTTTAACTTACACAAATAAACCCAGGGCTTTCACATTCGCGCAAAATACTTAGTCCCCCCTAAACTTAAAACAGTTGCACAATCTTACTTAAACACATTGCTAAACTCTTATACACAAACAAAAACTGAATTTTTAACTTACACAAATAAACCCAGGGCTTTCACATTCGCGCAAAATACTTAGTCCCCCCTAAACTTAAAACAGTTGCACAATCTTACTTAAACACATTGCTAAACTCTTATACACAAACAAAAACTCAATTTTTTTAACTTACACAAATAAACACGGGCTTTGCACATTCACACAAAAAAAATGCTTAGTCCCCCCTAGACTTGAACACTCACAATCTTACGGTGCTTTAATTTCCAAAGCCTTCCAAACCTGCACTGGGTCCTGCCCAGCTGACTGCGGCTGGATGGGAAATTACAATTGAGCCAAAAACAGTTGGTCAGGGCGAGATACGGCCTCATTTTTAGAGACATTTACTATAGCAAAAGCTTGAACATCGAGAACTGAATGCGGGCCTACACGAGAGTTGTTCTTGGCACTCAAATGTTTAGAGATTAAAATACATAGAATCTGCAAGAGCCCACCCAAGTCGCTCACGCGGGCAATAGACATGTTTTTCGCCCAAGTGTATTTATTTAAAACAAAAATACGTCAGATAGAAAGATTTTCGCATTGCCATTATATTTACCTTATAAAGCCTCTTTATAAAAATGATATGCCACTGCGTATTATGATTGTTTTATAATAAATATTGCATAAATACTTACACGATTTCATAAACAAAAAATTATTTTAATTTGCCATGTTAGGAAGGCATCATTTTTACAATAGATGAAAACTTTTAAACTAACTAAAAAGATATATCTCATAGAGGAAGATTTATTCTTCAATATATATGTTAATATTTAAGAGTTTCATTCTGTATCAAAAGGTTTGCTAATGTTTTCAAAACTCTGGCCTACAAATTTTTTTTTAAGGTTCTCCCACGTGTGTCCTCATGCAGAGTAACCTTCGTGCAAGTCCTGACTCAGTTCCCCAACGTCCAAACTATTGGACATTGCAATATTTCACTAAATAATGCTCCTGACTCAGTTCCCCAACGTCCAAACTATTGGACATTGCAATATTTCACTAAATAATGCGGTATTTTAGTTGCCCCCTCTAATTATAGAGATTTTAATCTCTAAACATTTGAGTGTCAAGAACAACTCTCGTGCAGGCCCGCGTTCAGTCCCCGACGTTCAAGCTTTTTTCTATAGTAAATGTCTCTAAAATGAGGCCGTATCTCGTCCTGACCAACTGTTTTTGGCTCAATTGTAACCCATCCAGCAGCAGTCTGCTGGATAGAAGGGCAGTGGGCCTGATAAAAATAAAAATAAAATAAGCATAAATTGTTAGACTAGCTCTTTACATATGCTAGTTGTTTAATTTATTAACTGCTACTAATGCGATGATGATGCAAGAGGAGCCAGTACACATCTATGGATCAACCAATAAAAGCAGCAGACTTCTAGATGTTACTACTGCTCGGCTTAGCCCCCCCCCCCCATAGCAAGATGGGAATAGGGGGGGGGGGGCTGCATTAATAAAATGAATTAAAACTAACATTCAATTATATATTCTCAAACTTATGCAAAAAAAAACTTTACAATCACATTTGCAAAACTTGCACAAATTAATTTTGGCAATTTCGTTTACCCATTATTTGTTTGTTTTTCTTGCTTGAGCCAAAAATGAATTGTTGGGCTCATTACCAGAGTCCATTTTCCCACCGTGGTAACCCTTCCCACTACCCGCCCCACATGATGGGATTCATAATAAATGAACTAAACTAGCATTCAATTATATTCTCAACAAACTTATGCAACCCCCATACAATTACATTAGCAAGCTAACACAAATTCATTGAGCAAGTTTAACTATTCGCATACTTTGCGTCATTATATAATGGAATACGAAAAGGAAATTCGCAGAATTCAGAGATAACACCATCAATGGAGTCCAAGAAATACGCATGTACTTCATTCATAATGATGCGCTGCCAGGAATCTTAGCAAAGTAACCAAAATATTTGCTTACTGTATGTGCAGGATGCACATTGTAACACTGTAAAAGTGTTTGGTTTAGGTTAATACATACATAGAGTACATGAGTCACAGACAAGGATCGGAGAGGCGCCAGTTGTCTGCCTGAGATCTCACACCTCAAAGCATTAATGACCCCAAGTGACCTGAGGTCAGATCATGAGAATTTCACCTTGCTTCCGCTAAGCGTATAATTGGAGCCGGGTAGCCTTCAAACATGCCGACGTTTAAGGAGTGGCTTGGTAGTGCCGGAGGCTATCTACTTGTGGGCGGAGTTAGCTACTAGGTTCCCCAATATAAACTCGGAGAGCTATCGAGCATAAAGCAATAGGAGACCGGCCAGCGGAGCAGAGCAGAGGCCAGCCGTCGAGATAGGCCGTCACCAGACGGGGGGTGACGCTGCCTGAAAATTGCAGACCCCCCCCCCTCTCTATTCAACTTAGACTCAGTCCTCGGTGAGTGAACATTTAGGTGACTTGGTCGTGTTTACATATGTTGTGTGATGATCAGGGGCAGTCAAGTTGTAGGGTTCTCGAATTCTTGGATGATGACTCACTTTGCATATTAAACTGGAACATTTTAATTGAATTGCTAAATTATGATACTTCATGTGAAATATAATTATGAATTTATTATTTAAATTGTGTTTAACTTTGTTCCCTAGAGATTTTGAGTTGAGGTGAGAAAGCCTCTGTAGTTACTGGTTTCATGGTTTAGAATGAGTACATGATAAAGATGGGACCATACTAATAATGATCTCTTGATAACATCTTTTGAGAATTTTGTGATACAGACAAGTTCCATTCCTTGTCTTGTATGTAATGATCATGAATGGATGGTGGCAGCATTTCGTCTTCTACTATCTACTCTTCTACTTCTACTATCTACTCTTCTCCTTTTCTACCTATCTACACCTCTCCCTCCACCCCCTCTCTAAACTCTCACTTTCAACTAATGACCCTCCTCGCTCCTCCCACCTCTCTTCCTCTCACCCCCAAGCCCTCACTAATTACTTCACTATTCATTTCTTTCCTTTCGTTTTCTCTTATACGTTTGTGGCAGTGATTATGTATTCTAGAGTTCTCTCTGGAGTTTCGGGTAACTGATCAAGTGACGGCGCCTTGTAGTCGTAGCACCTAGGTAGTCAAATACCTAGGTTACAAGGTGTTGAACGAGAGAGGTTGTCTTAGGAACTCTGGAGGCGCTCTAGAATAGTTAGCTAACTGGGGACGGGATAACGGACTAGAGAGAGCTGTTTCCCCCGGCCTCGTTAGTTAACTGGGGGGTGGAATAATGGACAAGATAGAGCTATTTCCCCCACCCCCCGTTACAACATGACTCTCCGGTTAGGCGGTTGTGGAGTGAGACCAGCAACTGCAGACTTCCCATAGTCGTAAAAATGCCTTGCATAGAGACCGTTGCAAGCCTCTTGTTGAATCACTTAGGGTGCATATATGTGTGTGTGTGTGTGTGTGTATGTAACGAGCTTTCAAGAGATTGTCACTTACATAGCTAAACAATATGTAGGGTTCAGTTTCCAAATCAATTATGCGGCTCTCGAACCCTTTTCCCCCGCTACATGCGGGAGATCCCTTTTATTTTCAGCTAAAATATGCATTATATTCAGGGGGGTTCGCCGTGTCATAGCACAACCAAAAGCCCAATATACTCCCCTAAACTTTCCCTATACGTCAACTTTTCCGTTGTACGTCAGGCTGCGAGCAGCCGCGTCCAACAGCCTGGTTGATCAGTCCGGCAACCAGGAGGCCTGGTCGACGACCGGGCCGCGGGGACGCTAAGCCCCGGAAGCACCTCAAGGTAACCTCAAGGTATCCCATCTAAATTTAAAAAAATGCATTTCCAATACCCAATATTATATATATATATATATATATATATATATATATATACTGTCCCTCCCGCTCCCCCACCCACTCAACCCCCACCCCACCCCCCAGGAATAGGCCTGATTTGTTCAAGCCAAAGCCCAATTCACCCGAGTTTTCTCTATCTCATCTAAAAATAACGTTCATTTCCAATGCCCATTATCCAGCCACCACATACTCCCCCATTCCCAAGACCATTTCATAGTGTTAGTGCTGTGGCCATCTACCTAATTTCATCCAAATTAATGACAATTCCCCATTAAATATTGGCAAAAAATATGCCAAATCATATCACAGCCAAAGCCCATTTCACCCAAGTTTTACCTATCCCATATAAATTTAATGTGCATTTTCAATATCTAATATCCAGGTGCCCTATGTCACGCCCTATTCCCAAGACCATTTCATAGCGCAGTGTCCATCCAGCTGTTTCCAAATATCCAGATGTGTTTATATATCTTCAATCCTACGAAACCAGACCTAACCTAACACACAGCTAAGGCCAAATTTATCCCAATTTAATCCAATTTCCACCTAATTTGATCCAATTTATTCAAATTTAATCCAATTCCCGCCAAATTTACCCGAGTTTACCATTTCATAGCACAACCAAAGCCCCAATTTGACCAAGTTTCACCTATCCCAATTAAATTTAATGTGAATCTTCAATATCAGGTCGCCCCCCAATGTCACAGCCAATTCCCAAAGACCATTTCATAGTAATTACAGTCTCCGTGGTGTAGTGGTAAGACACTCGCCTGGCGTATTTACAGTCTCCGTGGTGTAGTGGTAAGACACTCGCCTGGCGTTCCGCGAGCGCTATGTCATGGGTTCGTATCCTGGCCGGGGAGGATTTACTGGGCGCAATTCCTTAACTGTAGCCTCTGTTTAACGCAACAGTAAAATGTGTACTTGGATGAAAAAACGATTCTTCGCGGCAGGGGATCGTATTCCAGGGACCATAGGATTAAGGACTTGCCCGAAACGCTACGCGTACTAGTGGCTGTACAAGAATGTAACAACTCTTGTATATATCTCAAAAAAAAAAATAAAATAAAATAATAGTGCAGTGTTCATCCAGCCATTTCCATGTTCCAGATGTGTTTATATATCATCAAACCTACCAAAAGCAGACCTAACCCAATACGGCTAAGGCCAAATTTAACCAAATTTTCCCCAATTTAAGATAATTTCCACCTAATTTGCCACAATTTTATCCAATTTCCACCAAATTTTACCATAGTTCACCTTATCATAGCACAGCCAAAGCCCCAGTTTGTCCAAGTTTCACCCATTCCATATAACTTTTATGTGTATTTCCAGTATCCAATATCCAGTGGTCGATGTCATACTTCATTCCCAGAGACCATTTCATAGTGATAGTGTAGGGTCTGACGAGCCATTTCCAATATATACAGATGCGTTTATATACATCAATCCTACCTAAAAACCAGACCCAACCCTAACATGGCTAAGACCAAATTTAACCAAATGTATCACAATTTAAGACAATTTCTACCTAATTTGCCCCAATTTATCCAAATTTAAGACATTGTCTACCAAATTTACCCGATTTTACGTATTATAGCAAGGTCAATGCCCAATTTTCCCCCCCAAGTTTCGCCTATTCCATACACTGCAAATTTAAGGCGCATTTTCAATATGCAGTCCAATAATCTCGACTGTTTTCTTTTTTTATTTGTTAGTTATGGATCTTTGTTAAATATTGTATTTTATATTCTTAGAAAAGTATTTGTTTGGATATTAACCCAACCACCCGGTACCCTAACCTGCGTGGATCTTTGCCGAATATTCCTGTCAATGTTGTTTATGGACTCAACAACCCTGAAGCTAACCTGCCTTGACCTGACGTTAATTGTTGCACCTTCTTTTTTTTGGGGGAAAGTGATGTTTTTGCATCAACCCAACCGCCCTTGCCCATACCTCTGATACCAAAAATCTTGGTTCCATATATGGTATCTTATTCTTGGGACACAGCCAATCCATCCCAACCTAACCTCTATTAACTATGGGTTTAATGACCATTTTTCTCTACATCAGTTCAAACACAACCCAACCTCATATAAATGGATCTGAACTCCATTTGTACACATGTCCTTAGGAAACATGATAAAATTCGCCATATCTCTATCATTAAATAATAAAATTTTTCCTTAACCTGGCCTATAATCCGCCCCCCCCCCCCTCGAAATTCTGGCAAATTATGGATATTAAAGAATTAAAGTAGGAATATATTTTCACATTAGCTTAATATAACCCAAATCTAACACAAATTTGTCCCAATTGGGGGGGGGGGGATTATAGGCCAGGTTAAGGAAAAATTTTATTATTTAATGATAGAGATATGGCGAATTTTATCATGTTTCCTAAGAACATGTGTACAAATGGAGTTCAGATCCATTTATATGAGGTTGGGTTGTGTTTGAACTGATGTAGAGAAAAATGGTCATTAAACCCATAGTTAATAGAGGTTAGGTTGGGATGGATTGGCTGTGTCCCAAGAATAAGATACCATATATGGAACCAAGATTTTTGGTATCAGAGGTATGGGCAAGGGCGGTTGGGTTGATGCAAAAACATCACTTTCCCCCCAAAAAAAGAAGGTGCAACAATTAACGTCAGGTCAAGGCAGGTTAGCTTCAGGGTTGTTGAGTCCATAAACAACATTGACAGGAATATTCGGCAAAGATCCACGCAGGTTAGGGTACCGGGTGGTTGGGTTAATATCCAAACAAATACTTTTCTAAGAATATAAAATACAATATTTAACAAAGATCCATAACTAACAAATAAAAAAAGAAAACAGTCGAGATTATTGGACTGCATATTGAAAATGCGCCTTAAATTTGCAGTGTATGGAATAGGCGAAACTTGGGGGGGAAAATTGGGCATTGACCTTGCTATAATACGTAAAATCGGGTAAATTTGGTAGACAATGTCTTAAATTTGGATAAATTGGGGCAAATTAGGTAGAAATTGTCTTAAATTGTGATACATTTGGTTAAATTTGGTCTTAGCCATGTTAGGGTTGGGTCTGGTTTTAAGGTAGGATTGATGTATATAAACGCATCTGTATATATTGGAAATGGCTCGTCAGACCCTACACTATTACTATGAAATGGTCTCTGGGAATGAAGTATGACATCGACCACTGGATATTGGATACTGGAAATACACATAAAAGTTATATGGAATGGGTGAAACTTGGACAAACTGGGGCTTTAGCTGTGCTATGATTAGGTGAACTATGGTAAAATTTGGTGGAAATTGGATAAAATTGTGGCAAATTAGGTGGAAATTATCTTAAATTGGGGAAAATTTGGTTAAATTTGGCCTTAGCCGTATTGGGTTAGGTCTGCTTTTGGTAGGTTTGATGATATATAAACACATCTGGAACATGGAAATGGCTGGATGAACACTGCACTATTATTATTTTTTTTTTTTTTTTGAGATATATACAAGAGTTGTTACATTCTTGTACAGCCACTAGTACGCGTAGCGTTTCGGGCAAGTCCTTAATCCTATGGTCCCTGGAATACGATCCCCTGCCGCGAAGAATCGTTTTTTCATCCAAGTACACATTTTACTGTTGCGTTAAACAGAGGCTACAGTTAAGGAATTGCGCCCAGTAAATCCTCCCCGGCCAGGATACGAACCCATGACATAGCGCTCGCGGAACGCCAGGCGAGTGTCTTACCACTACACCACGGAGACCGTAAATACGCCAGGCGAGTGTCTTACCACTACACCACGGAGACTGTAATTACTATGAAATGGTCTTTGGGAATTGGCTGTGACATTGGGGGGCGACCTGATATTGAAGATTCACATTAAATTTAATTGGGATAGGTGAAACTTGGTCAAATTGGGGCTTTGGTTGTGCTATGAAATGGTAAACTCGGGTAAATTTGGCGGGAATTGGATTAAATTTGAATAAATTGGATCAAATTAGGTGGAAATTGGATTAAATTGGGATAAATTTGGCCTTAGCTGTGTGTTAGGTTAGGTCTGGTTTCGTAGGATTGAAGATATATAAACACATCTGGATATTTGGAAACAGCTGGATGGACACTGCGCTATGAAATGGTCTTGGGAATAGGGCGTGACATAGGGCACCTGGATATTAGATATTGAAAATGCACATTAAATTTATATGGGATAGGTAAAACTTGGGTGAAATGGGCTTTGGCTGTGATATGATTTGGCATATTTTTTGCCAATATTTAATGGGGAATTGTCATTAATTTGGATGAAATTAGGTAGATGGCCACAGCACTAACACTATGAAATGGTCTTGGGAATGGGGGAGTATGTGGTGGCTGGATAATGGGCATTGGAAATGAACGTTATTTTTAGATGAGATAGAGAAAACTCGGGTGAATTGGGCTTTGGCTTGAACAAATCAGGCCTATTCCTGGGGGGTGGGGTGGGGGTTGAGTGGGTGGGGGAGCGGGAGGGACAGTATATATATATATATATATATATATATATATATATATATATATATATATATATATATATATATATATATATATATATAATATTGGGTATTGGAAATGCATTTTTTTAAATTTAGATGGGATACCTTGAGGTTACCTTGAGGTGCTTCCGGGGCTTAGCGTCCCCGCGGCCCGGTCGTCGACCAGGCCTCCTGGTTGCCGGACTGATCAACCAGGCTGTTGGACGCGGCTGCTCGCAGCCTGACGTACAACGGAAAAGTTGACGTATAGGGAAAGTTTAGGGGAGTATATTGGGCTTTTGGTTGTGCTATGACACGGCGAACCCCCCTGAATATAATGCATATTTTAGCTGAAAATAAAAGGGATCTCCCGCATGTAGCGGGGGAAAAGGGTTCGAGAGCCGCATAATTGATTTGGAAACTGAACCCTACATATTGTTTAGCTATGTAAGTGACAATCTCTTGAAAGCTCGTTACATACACACACACACACACACACACATAGGCAGGTACGTAAAAGGGAAAGATCGACCTTTGAGGATCACCCTAAACGGTGCCAAACAGATGGAAGAAGTACTAAGGAATGCTAGAAAATTGCAAAGGGATGAGGATGGGAAAGGGTGGTCGTTAAGACGAGATCTTTCAAAAGAAGATAGAGAGAAGCTGAAACTGAACCTCGCCGAGGCAAAACATTTAAATGAGAGCAGGAATGAAGAAGAAATAAATTCTTTTTTCTACAAAGTGATAGGGGTAGGCAAACCAGTAAAGTGGTACATAAAGGCAAACCAACAAAATCAATAGAGAGAGGGGGAGTGAAGAATAAGGAGAGGGGGAACAAGTTCCTGAAGATTGCATACACCAACATAGATGGAGTGAGATCGAAGATACTGGAGTTAAGTGATGTAATACAGCTGCAGACACCAGACATTGTTGCACTCACGGAGACAAAACTTGAAGATGTAATTTTAAATGAGGTCATATTCCCAAGGGGCTACTCAATTTGGAGACGGGACAGAAAAATTAGGAAAGGCGGTGGCGTTGCTGTGCTGGTAAAAGAACACCTAAAGGTGAAGGAAATAATGACTGCCAATCCACAAGAAGTTGACATAATAGCACTAGAGATCTGCTATGAGGATGATAAACTAATGATGATAAATGCATATAGTCCACCGCCAAGCAGCACATGGTCAAAGGAGGAGCTAGATAGTAAACGTCAAGGTCTTATAACAATAATGAGAGAGATTATAGCGAGAGCGGATAACGATAGATCACGACTGTTGATAGTCGGTGACTTCAACTTGAAATCCATAGACTGGGAAGCATATGAAGCTAAAACAGAAGATTTTTGGACCTGTAAATTTGTAGACCTCATCCTGGAAACATTCTTGTATCAACATGTTAAACAAGCTACGAGGATGAGGGAAGGGGACGTTCCCTCCATGCTAGATTTGATATTTACCAGGAAGGAGGAAGAGATATTTGACATTCAGTACCTTCCTCCCTTGGGTAAAAGTGACCATGTCTTTTTGGGAATAAAGTATGCAATGCATTATAAGCTGGAAGAAAATAAGGAGGTTGAAGCAGTTGAAAAACCTGACTTCAGGAGAGGACATTATGGTGACCTTAGAAATTTTTTTAGTGAGTATAATTGGACAGACTTGATGCTAGGCAAGGAAGTGAATGAGATGTATGGCAAGTTTTGTGAAATATATGATAAAGGCACAAAAAAATTTATACCAAAACAGAGATGCAGAACTAGGAAACAGGATTGGTTCAATAGAAATTGCGAGAGGGCTAGAGACCGAAAGACACAAAAATGGAATCAATACAGGAAGAGGCCGAACCCCCAAACATACCAGCGATACAAAGATGCGAGAAACAACTACACGGCAGTGAGGAGAGAGGCAGAAAGAAATTTTGAAAAAGGGATTGCGGACAAATGTAAAACAGAACCAGGTCTATTCTATAAATTCATAAACAACAAATTGCAGGTAAAGGATAATATTCAGAGGTTGAAAATGGGAAATAGATTCACGGAAGATGAAAAGGAAATGTGTGAAACACTAAACGAAAAGTTCCAAAGTGTGTTTGTACAAAATGAAATCTTTAGGGAACCAGATACAATAAGAATTCCAGAGAACAACATTGAACACATAGAGGTGTCTAGAGACGAAGTGGAAAAAATGCTCAAGGAGCTCGGTAAGAACAAAGCAGCTGGCCCAGATGGCGTTTCACCATGGGTTCTGAGAGAATGTGCATCTGAGCTCAGCATTCCACTTCACCTGATCTTTCAGGCATCCCTGTGTACAGGAATCGTAGCAGACGGGTGGAAACAGGCTAACATAGTTCCAATCTACAAAAGTGGCAGCAGGGAAGACCCCCTCAATTATAGACCTGTATCATTGACAAGTGTAATAGTGAAAGTATTGGAAAAACTAATCAAAACTAAATGGGTAGAACACCTAGAGAGAAATGATATAATATCAGACAGACAGTATGGTTTTCGATCTGGAAGATCCTGTGTATCGAATTTACTCAGTTTCTATGATCGAGCCACAGAGATATTACAGGAAAGAGATGGTTGGGTTGACTGCATCTATCTGGACCTAAAAAAGGCTTTCGACAGAGTTCCACATAAGAGGTTGTTCTGGAAACTGGAAAATATTGGAGGGGTGACAGGTAAGCTTCTATCATGGATGAAAAATTTTCTGACTGATAGAAAAATGAGGGCAGTAATCAGAGGCAATGTATCAGAATGGAGAAATGTCACAAGTGGAGTACCACAGGGTTCAGTTCTTGCACCAGTGATGTTTATTGTGTACATAAATGATCTACCAGTTGGTATACAGAATTATATGAACATGTTTGCTGATGATGCTAAGATAATAGGAAGGATAAGAAATTTAGATGACTGTCATGCCCTTCAAGAAGACCTGGACAAAATAAGTATATGGAGCACCACTTGGCAAATGGAATTTAATGTTAATAAATGTCATGTTATGGAATGTGGAATAGGAGAACATAGACCCCACACAACCTATATATTATGTGAGAAATCTTTAAAGAATTCTGATAAAGAAAGAGATCTAGGAGTGGTTCTAGATAGAAAACTATCACCTGAGGACCACATAAAGAATATTGTGCAAGGAGCCTATGCTATGCTTTCTAACTTCAGAATTGCATTTAAATACATGGATGGCGATATACTAAAGAAATTGTTCATGACTTTTGTTAGGCCAAAGCTAGAATATGCAGCTGTTGTGTGGTGCCCATATCTTAAGAAGCACATCAACAAACTGGAAAAGGTGCAAAGACATGCTACTAAGTGGCTCCCAGAACTGAAGGGCAAGAGCTACGAGGAGAGGTTAGAAGCATTAACCCCTTAACTGCGTTGCCTCCAAATGTGACACCCCCGCAGTGCGCAGGAAATAAATTCTCTTGAAAAAATTCTTTTTTCTTTTTAAAGTGTCAAAAACCCTTCCCTGAGTATGGGTATGTAAAAAAAAATTCGAAATTGTACTTACTTTGGGTGCTATGGGGTCCGGAAGTTGGGGCGTGACGTCATCATTCCCCGTGCGCCCGTGGTGTAAGCTCTCAGAGGCGGTGGGGCGCTCGGGGCGGGGCGCGCGAGTTGCCGCGAATATATTTTTGTTCATTTATTGCGCACATTTCCCAATACATTTTCATTGTTTTTATGTGCCAATCCAATGTATAATGAACACGTACACTATAATATCGCAGTACAACATCCGTACTGTCCGTAGACACTGTGTTACGTGCATCACAAACAACTTCACTTATCCTACACAATTTCCAATGTATCATGCCAAATATATTTATATTTACACTTTATATACACACTGTACAGTATCACACACTATATACACACACCATAAACACACTCAGTACTCCGCGAGTGTGTGATATGCTGCGAAACAGCCAACGGGGCAGAGTGGCACCTTGCACTCCACGCACCAGGTGCTGATACATCTTCGTTTCTGTTCTCTGCGGGTAGTGTTCCTGCATACTATACACGCACGTTTACCCTTCTCCCGTGATGCTGTGCCTGGCATATACTCGAGCATATGTACTCCGAAGTTCTCATTACCCCTCAATCTGTCTGGAGCTGCATGTGGCATTGTTGCTTGCACTCCGCGCGGTACAACAGAACCCTCCTTGCCATACTTTACTAGCAGCTGTGACACAACACCAGCACTGAATGTACGTATAGACGGTCTCCTGCCAGATTTTACTAAGTACATATTGAAGCAGTTGAGCACTGCAACATCCATCAGGTGGAAGAAGAACTTTTTAGTCCACTTCACAGACTTGCGCACGCACTCTACTCCACCAAGCATCATGTCACACTTATCGACGAGGCGCATGTTCACGTTATAGTCTATGACACTGTCTGGCTTATACACGGTGTTGCGTGTCTGAAAGTGGACTTTCCCACTGTCCAACATGGCACCGGTGTGAATCGTACTCAGCATATTCACCTCGCGTCTGTCCTTCCACCGCACTGACAGCGTATTGTCACACTTGCGCAGCTGGCACTCGCCCACGGCTATAGCTATACCGAACACTGGCATTTCCTTCCTATGGCTCTTCACAGTGCCACATACGCCGGTGTTGTGGGCAAGGAGGTATCTGGTCAATAAGGGGCTGGTGTAATAGTTGTCGGTGTACAGTACATGCCCCTTGTTCAGCAACGGTTCCATCAGGGTCTTTACAACACTGCCAGAGAACCCGTGTTCATCTTGAGCCGGTATGTCGACGTCTGTACCAGAATATAATATCATGTCCAAGACAATACCAGTCTCACAGTCGCATAGCACAAAAAACTTCAGTCCAAATCGGTGCCGCTTTGATGGAATGTACTGTTTGAATGCCAGTCGCCCCTTGAACAGTACAAGCGACTCGTCAATAACCACATTCTGTCCAGGTACAAAATAATCCCTGAACTTCCCTCTCATGTCACTGAACATCTTCCGTACTTTCCACAGTCTGTCGTGTCTGTCCTCATTTGCATTATTCTCGAAATGCAGGCACCTGAGAATCAAGAGATACCTATCACGCGACATGTACCGGTTGAACACAGGCGATGGAACAAGGCTGTCTTTGCTCCAATATTCCTGGATGACAGCTTTCTCAGAGTGCTTCATCATCATGGTGAGTGCCAGAAACACGTACATTTCGTCGATTGTCGTGTCCTTCCATCGTGTGAGCCGTGAGGCAGGTAAAATGCCTTCGTCTATGAGGGTGTGAGCGAACCTGTTTGTCTCAGTCACAAGATGCGCCATGAATACATTGTCATAATATGCCTGAAAATATTCCATGTGTGCCATATCATCACCAGTATATGGGAATAATGGTGTAACACCAAAATCGCTATCATCAAATGTTGGTATTTGAGGGGCAAATGTGGTGCAATCCTCCCACACAAGTACACCAGGGGGTTTGGTGTTGGCGCCAACACCACGGCCAACACCACCACGAGCACCAAAACTACGGCTACGTCGTCCGCTGCTTCTGCTGGAGCTGCGTGAGGGTATGCTAGGCGCTGAGGCAGATTTACGTACTGTACACCTACCACGAATAAATGATGTTGAGGGGCCACTGTCGTTGTCCACATGCTGTGAGGCACGCTGCCGCCTGCCGCGGCGTGTTGCTGAGGTAGCAAAACCCCGCCTGGTAACACCACCACTGCTCGTACTCGGGTCGTCCACACTACTCGTATCGGAGCCAATGTCACTGAAGCCCGAGAAAGATTCGTCACATGTACTATCACTGAATAAACTACTAGCGTCTGGGGACATACATGATGGTGGTGATGATAACGGTGTTGACCCAGGGCGGCGAGGCAGGCCGGGCGAGGCACGAGTACCCCACACACTCGCCACATCTTCCAATTCTGTCTCTTCCTCACTCGTATCAGATCTCTGAGTTAGGTCTTTATCTGGATCATAGTCCAGGTCATCATCCAGAGCACCGTCATCATACAAAATATCGCGTATTTCCTCCTCAGAGAGTCGTTTTCCATGACCGCGGGTCACCGTGGAGCGGGAGCTCGTAGAGGATGCGTCAGACATGGTTGCTGCCGTGAAACTGAGGCTCCCCACGGCCGCAGGGCATGCTGGGATTTTTTTTTAAGATGGCGGACGATCACTGGGGCCCCCACCCACCCATACCATACCCGCGTCACCGCGCGCCAGTTTTGAATGGAACGTGAAAAATCAAAATACCTGGAGGCGCGTTGCGCAAACCAGACGCGAGCCTGCAGGCGCGTTGCGCAGTTTAAGGGTTAAATATGCCAAAACTAGAAGACAGAAGAAAAAGAGGTGATATGATCACTACATACAAAATAGTTACAGGAATTGATAAAATCGACAGGGAAGACTTCCTGAGACCTGGAATTTCAAGAACAAGAGGTCATAGATTTAAACTAGCTAAACACAGATGCCGAAGAAATATAAGAAAATTCACCTTCGCAAATAGAGTGGTAGACGGTTGGAACAAGTTAAGTGAGAAGGTGGTGGAGGCCAAGACCGTCAGTAGTTTCAAAGCGTTATATGACAAAGAGTGCTGGGAAGACGGGACACCACGAGCGTAGCTCTCATCCTGTAACTACACTTAGGTAATTACACTTAGGTAATTACATATATGCACCCTAAGTGATTCAACAAGAGGCTTGCAACGGTCTCTATGCAAGGCATTTTTACGACTATGGGAAGTCTGCAGTTGCTGGTCTCACTCCACAACCGCCTAACCGGAGAGTCATGTGCATCCTGCACATACATACAGTAAGCAAATATTTTGGTTACTTTGCTAAGATTCCTGGCAGCGCATCATTATGAATGAAGTACATGCGTATTTCTTGGACTCCATTGATGGTGTTATCTCTGAATTCTGCGAATTTCCTTTTCGTATTCCATTATATAATGACGCAAAGTATGCGAATAGTTAAACTTGCTCAATGAATTTGTGTTAGCTTGCTAATGTAATTGTATGGGGGTTGCATAAGTTTGTTGAGAATATAATTGAATGCTAGTTTAGTTCATTTATTATGAATCCCATCATGTGGGGCGGGTAGTGGGAAGGGTTACCACGGTGGGAAAATGGACTCTGGTAATGAGCCCAACAATTCATTTTTGGCTCAAGCAAGAAAAACAAACAAATAATGGGTAAACGAAATTGCCAAAATTAATTTGTGCAAGTTTTGCAAATGTGATTGTAAAGTTTTTTTTTGCATAAGTTTGAGAATATATAATTGAATGTTAGTTTTAATTCATTTTATTAATGCAGCCCCCCCCCCTATTCCCATCTTGCTATGGGGGGGGGGCTAAGCCGAGCAGTAGTAACATCTAGAAGTCTGCTGCTTTTATTGGTTGATCCATAGATGTGTACTGGCTCCTCTTGCATCATCATCGCATTAGTAGCAGTTAATAAATTAAACAACTAGCATATGTAAAGAGCTAGTCTAACAATTTATGCTTATTTTATTTTTATTTTTATCAGGCCCACTGCCCTTCTATCCAGCAGACTGCTGCTGGATGGGTTACAATTGAGCCAAAAACAGTTGGTCAGGACGAGATACGGCCTCATTTTAGAGACATTTACTATAGAAAAAAGCTTGAACGTCGGGGACTGAACGCGGGCCTGCACGAGAGTTGTTCTTGACACTCAAATGTTTAGAGATTAAAATCTCTATAATTAGAGGGGGCAACTAAAATACCGCATTATTTAGTGAAATATTGCAATGTCCAATAGTTTGGACGTTGGGGAACTGAGTCAGGAGCATTATTTAGTGAAATATTGCAATGTCCAATAGTTTGGACGTTGGGGAACTGAGTCAGGACTTGCACGAAGGTTACTCTGCATGAGGACACACGTGGGAGAAAGAGAGGAAGCAAGATTTACTCCCTCGGAAAACCTTAAAAAAAAATTTGTAGGCCAGAGTTTTGAAAACATTAGCAAACCTTTTGATACAGAATGAAACTCTTAAATATTAACATATATATTGAAGAATAAATCTTCCTCTATGAGATATATCTTTTTAGTTAGTTTAAAAGTTTTCATCTACAGTATTGTAAAAATGATGCCTTCCTAACATGGCAAATTAAAATAATTTTTTGTTTATGAAATCGTGTAAGTATTTATGCAATATTTATTATAAAACAATCATAATACGCAGTGGCATATCATTTTTATAAAGAGGCTTTATAAGGTAAATATAATGGCAATGCGAAAATCTTTCTATCTGACGTATTTTTGTTTTAAATAAATACACTTGGGCGAAAAACATGTCTATTGCCCGCGTGAGCGACTTGGGTGGGCTCTTGCAGATTCTATGTATTTTAATCTCTAAACATTTGAGTGCCAAGAACAACTCTCGTGTAGGCCCGCATTCAGTTCTCGATGTTCAAGCTTTTGCTATAGTAAATGTCTCTAAAAATGAGGCCGTATCTCGCCCTGACCAACTGTTTTTGGCTCAATTGTAATTTCCCATCCAGCCGCAGTCAGCTGGGCAGGACCCAGTGCAGGTTTGGAAGGCTTTGGAAATTAAAGCACCGTAAGATTGTGAGTGTTCAAGTCTAGGGGGGACTAAGCATTTTTTTTGTGTGAATGTGCAAAGCCCGTGTTTATTTGTGTAAGTTAAAAAAATTGAGTTTTTGTTTGTGTATAAGAGTTTAGCAATGTGTTTAAGTAAGATTGTGCAACTGTTTTAAGTTTAGGGGGGACTAAGTATTTTGCGCGAATGTGAAAGCCCTGGGTTTATTTGTGTAAGTTAAAAATTCAGTTTTTGTTTGTGTATAAGAGTTTAGCAATGTGTTTAAGTAAGATTGTGCAACTGTTTTAAGTTTAGGGGGGACTAAGTATTTTGCGCGAATGTGAAAGCCCTGGGTTTATTTGTGTAAGTTAAAAATTGAGTTGTTGTTTGTGTATAAGAGTTTAGCAATGTGTTTAAGTAAGATTGTGCAACTGTTTTAAGTTTAGGGGGGACTAAGTATTTTGCGCAAATGTGAAAGCCCTGGGTTTATTTGTGTAAGTTAAAAATTGAGTTTTTGTTTGTGTATAAGAGTTTAGCAATGTGTTTAAGAAAGATTGTGCAACTGTTTTAAGTTTAGGGGGGACTAAGTATTTTGCGCGAATGTGAAAGCCCTGGGTTTATTTGTGTAAGTTAAAAATTCAGTTTTTGTTTGTGTATAAGAGTTTAGCAATGTGTTTAAGTAAGATTGTGCAACTGTTTTAAGTTTAGGGGGGACTAAGTATTTTGCGCGAATGTGAAAGCCCTGGGTTTATTTGTGTAATTTAAAAATGGAGTTTTTGTTTGTGTATAAGAGTTTAGCAATGTGTTTAAGTAAGATTGTGCAAATGTTTTAAGTTTAGGGGGACTAAGTATTTTGCGCGAATGTGAAAGCCCTGGGTTTATTTGTGTAAGTTAAAAATTGAGTTTTTGTTTGTGTATAAGAGTTTAGCAATGTGTTTAAGTAAGATTGTGCAACTGTTTTAAGTTTAGGGGGGGACTAAGTATTTTGCGCGAATGTGAAAGCCCTGGGTTTATTTGTGTAAGTTAAACCAAAAAAAAATGAGTTTGTTTAAGCATGTGCTATCATTAAAAAACTTCCAAAGTAATGACAGTAATGCCAAAATGAATTCATCTTTTCAGTTTTTTGAAAGGTGGAGGTGTAACATTTTCTGAAAACCATTGCGCTTGATATACCACGGCACTGACATAAGTCGATGCGCTATATGAAGTTATTGGGCCCCCACCACAATAGCTGAAAACTATTATGATGTTAAAAAATGAAATTTAATACAGAATACGAACAGATTCCCAGTATGTATTAAATTGCTTAAACCACTCAACTACTTTCCGTTATAGTATATTTACGAGTGTCAAATTAATGTATGGAGTGTCAAACCCAACACAATATGGCTGAGGCCCCACTATTTAAACTTCTTTTCGTATTCTATGAAATATCACAGGTATTGTTAATGCTTGTAACGTTTATTACAAAAGATAGACATACATTTGATGCTATTTTTCATATTAAAATCTAATTTGAGGCCCGAAAAATATATCTATAAACAGGTTAGAACCATACAAATTCAAGTATGCCTTTTTCACCAGTAATCAACTGTATGCCACAGAAAATGGAATCTTTACTTTAGCTACAGAAAACGGAGCAAAGCCAAGGGGGGATGACTGAAATAAACAGTTTCCAACCTGACTCTTCCCGCACATAAACATGTCTTTCTTGACCTCATTTCAAATTATATAGAGTACTGAAAGCTCATTTTCCATAGCAAATATACTAAGGAACTCATTTTACGACTAGAACGCAAACTAGGACCCCTCATTCAGATTCAAAACACGAGAATTATTGACTGAACATTTCCCCACTATCAAGCACACAGGACTCTTTAAAGCTATCTTAACTTCTTTAAAACCCCAATATGACCCATCTCACATGCAGATCCTGTTCTATGACTCGCCCTTCATGTCAATGTACCCCACAGTATCATGCAAATTCAAGATAAGGCTTACTACACCTATATATCCAAAATGGTCTTTGTAAGGAATCTTGACCCCCCCTTGTATGCTTGACCCCCACTGGGGTTATCCACCTCTGACCATTACAGAAAATGGAGCTGTGCCCAAGGACTCCCTATACTATTCAGTCATAGCCTCATTAAAGTACTCCAAAAACTTCTATATTCGCTTTCAACTGCGTTTCTTGGTTTGAATCTATTGAACATTCACCCTCTGATCCATTCAAAAGTAAGGGCCCCCAAATTGATACCGTAGTACTCTCGTAACACCCCCGGGACAAATCGTGCATTTTTGCTCATGCCATTAAAATACTCCAAAAACGTTTATATGCCTTTCACCAGTGTATTCTTTGGTTTCCAACTATTGAACATTCATCCTCGGTACCTCTCATAAGTAGAGACCCCCTCCTTGAGGCCCTAGACTCATCTTAAAAGCTCGAGACGAATCGTGCAAAAAAACAGGTTAGGATAGGGCACCAGTTCCTCAGGTACACCATGGGTGGTGGTCACCCCGGGACCCAGGGGGGGACCACCACCCCACCACCGCCAGCCAGCCAGGAGCGCGCTGACTGTGCCCTAACCTAACCACCTAAAACAAGAGGGATGGACGATCTGGCCCGACAGAGTCAAGTCGGCATGGAAGTGCCCAACCGTTTCTGAAATTTTTTTACCTCAATCTGTCTCCTTATTCACTACTTTGGTGCAGGATCTGTAGCTCCAGCCCCCTCTACTGGCAGGGGGTTGGTGCTGGACCTGTAGCTCTAGCCCCCTCTACTGGCAGGGGGTTGGTGTTGGACTTGTATCCCCAGCCCTGCTCTATTGGCAGGGTGTTGGTGCTGGACCTGTAGCTCCAGCCCCACACTACTGGCAAGGGGTGGGTGCTGGACCTGTAGTTCCAGCCCCCTCTCTACTGGCAGGGGGTTGGTGCTACACCTGTAGCTCCAGCCCCCCTCTACTGGCAGGGGGAGTTGGTGCTGGACCTGTAGCTCCAGCCCCCCTCTACTGGCAGGGGGTTGGTGCTGCAACTGTAGCTCCAGCCCCCCCCCCTTTACTGGCAGGGGGTCGGTGCAGGACCAGTAGCTCAAGCCACCCCCTCTACTGGCAGGGGGTTGGTGCTGGACCTGTAGCTCCAGCCCCCCCTCCTCTACTGGCAGGGGGTTGGTGCTGGATCTGTATCTCCAGCCCCCCCTCTACTGGCAGGGGATTGGTGCTGGACCTGTAGCTCCAGCCCCACTCTACTGACTGGGGGATGGTGCTGGACCTGTAGCTCCAGCCCCTCCCCCCCTCTACTGGCAGGGGGTTGGTGCTGGACCTGTAGCTACATGTCCCCCTCTACTGGCAAGGGGTTGGTGCTAGACCTGTAGCTCCAGGACCCTCCTCTGGCAGGGGGTTGGTACTGGACCTGTAGCTCCATGTCCCCCTCTACTGGCAGGGCGTTAGTTCTGGACTTGTAGCTCCAGCCCCCCCCCCCCTACTGGCAGGGGGTTGGTGCTGGACCTGTAGCTCCAGCCCCTCCTCTACTGGCAGGGGGTTGGAGTTGTACCTGTAGCTCCAGCCCCCCTTTACTGGCAGGGGGTAGGTGCTGGACCTGTAGCTCCAGCCCCCCTCTACTGGCAGGGGGTTGGAGTTGTACCTGTAGCTCCAGCCCCCCTTTACTGGCAGGGGGTAGGTGCTGGACCAGTAGCTCCAGCCCCCCTCTACTGGCAGGGGGTTGGAGTTGTACCTGTAGCTCCAGCCCTCCCCCTCTACTGGCAGGGGGTTGGTGCTGGACCTGTAGCTCCAGCCCCCCTTTACTGGCAGGGGGTAGGTGCTGGACCTGTAGCTCCAGCCCCCCTCTACTGGCAGGGGGTAGGTGCTGGACCTGTATCTCCAGCCCCCCCCCCCTCTACTGGGAGGGGGTTGGTGCTTGAAGTGTAGCTCCAGCCCCCCCTCTACTGGCAGGGGGTTGGTGCTGGACCTGTAGCTCCAACCCCCCTCTACTGGCTGGGGGTTGGTGCTGGACCTGTAGCTCCTGCCCACCTCTACTGGCAGGGGGTTGGTGCTGGACCTGTAGCTCCAACCCCCCTCTACTGGCTGGGGGGTTGGTGCTGGACCTGTAGCTCCTGCCCACCTCTACTGGCAGGGGGTTGGCGCTGGACCTGTAGCTCCAGGCCTCCTCAACTGGCAGGGGGTTGGTTCTGGACCTGTAACTCCAGCCCCCTTTACTGGCAGAGGGTTGGCCCTGGACCTGTAGCTCCAGCCTTCCCTCTACTGGCAGGGGGTTGGTGCTGGACCTGTAGCTCCAGCCCCCTTTACTGGCAGAGGGGTGGTGCTGGACCTGTAGCTCAAGCCCCCCTCTACTGGCTTGGGGTTGGCGCTGGACCTGTAGCTCCAGCCCTCCTCTACTGGCAGGGGGTTGGTGCTGGACCTGTAGCTCCATCCCCCCTCTACTGCCAGGAGGTTGGTGCTGGACCTGTAGCTCCAGCTCCCTCTACTGGCAGGGGTTTGGTGCTGGACCTGTAGCTCCAGCCCCCCTCTACTGGCAGCGGGTTGGTGCTGGACCTGAAGCTCCAGCCCTCCTCTACTGGCAGGGGTTTGGTGCTGGACCTGTAGCTCCAGCCCCCCTCTACTGGTAGACGGTTGGTGCTGGACCTGTAGCTCCAGCCCTCCTCTACTGGCAGGGGTTGGTGCAGGACTAGTAGTTCCAACCCCTCTCTACTGGCATGGGGTATGTGCTGGACCTGTAGCTCCAGCCCCCCTCTACTGGAAGAGGGTTGGTGCTGGACCTGTAGCTCCAGCCCCGCTCTACTGGCAGGGGGTTAGTACTGGACCAGTAGCTCCAGCCCCCCTCTACTGGCAGGGGGTTCGTGCTGGACCTGTAGCTCCAGCCTCCCTCTATTGGCAGGGGGTTGGTGCTGGACCAGTAGCTCCAGCCCCCCCACCTCTACTGGCAGGGGGTTGGTGCTGGACCTGTAGCTCCAGCCCCCCTCTACTGGAAGAGGGTTGGTGCTTGACCTGTAGCTCCAGCCCCCCTCTACTGGCAGGGGGTTAGTACTGGACCAGTAGCTCCAGCCCCCTTCTACTGGCAGGGGGTTCGTGCTGGACCTGTAGCTCCATCCTCCCTCTACTGGCAGGGGGTTGATGCTGGACCAGTAGCTCCAGCCCCCCCTCTACTGGCAGGGGGTAGGTGCTGGACCTGTATCTCCTGCCCCCCCCCCTCTACTGGCAGGGGGTTGGTGCTGGACCTGTAGCTCCAGCCCCCCCTCTACTGGCAGGGGGTAGGTGCTGGACCTGTAGCTCCAGCCCCCCTTTACTGGCAGGGGGTAGGTGCTGCACCTGTATCTCCTGGCCCCCCCCCTCTACTGGCAGGGGGTTGGTGCTGGATCTGTAGCTCCAGCCCCCTCTACTGGCAGGGGGTTGGTGCTGGACCTGTAGCTCTAGCCCCCTCTACTGGCAGGGGGTTGGTGCAGGATCTGTAGCTCCAGCCCCCTCTACTGGCAGGGGGTTGGTGCTGGACCTGTAGCTCTAGCCCCCTCTACTGGCAGGGAGTTGGTGTTGGACTTGTAGCTCCAGCCCTGCTCTATTGGCAGGGGGTTGGTGCTGGACCTGTAGCTCCAGCCCCACACTACTGGCAAGGGGTGGGTGCTGGACCTGTAGTTCCAGCCCCCTCTCTACTGGCAGGGGGTTGGTGCTGCACCTGTAGCTCCAGTCCCCCTCTACTGGCCGGGGGTTGGTGCTGGACCTGTTGCTCCAGCCCAACTCTACTGGCAGGGGGAGTTGGTGCTGGACCTGTAGCTCCAGCCCCCCTCTACTGGCAGGGGGTTGGTGCTGGACCTGTTGCTCCAGCCCCCTCTCTACTGGCAGGGGATGCTGCTGGACCTGTAGCTCCAGCCCCCCTCTACTGGCAGGGGGTTGGTGCTGGACCAGTAGCTCCAGCCCCCCTCTACTGGCAGGGGGAGTTGGTGCTGGACCTGTAGCTCCAGCCCCCCTCTACTGGCAGGGGGAGTTGGTGCTGGACCAGTAGCTCCAGCCCCCTCCCCCCTACTGGCAGGGGGAGTTGGTGCTGGACCAGTAGCTCCAGCCCCCCTCTACTGGCAGGGGGTTGGAGTTGTACCTGTAGCTCCAGCCCCCCCCCCCTCTACTGGCAGGGGGTTGGTGCTGGACCTGTAGCTCCAGCCCCCCTTTACTGGCAGTGGGTTGGTGCTGGACCTGTAGCTCCAGCCCCCCTTTACTGGCAGTGGGTTGGTGCTGGACCTGTAGCTCCAGACCCCCTCTACTGGCAGGAGGTTGGTGCTGGATGTGTAGCTCCAGCCCCCCCTCTACTGGCAGGGGGTTGGTGCTGGACCTGTAGCTCCAGCCACCCTTTCCTGGCAGTGGGTTGGTGCTGGACCTGTAGCTCCAGCCCCCCTTTACTGGCAGTGGGTTGGTGCTGGACCTGTAGCTCCAGCCCCCCCCCCTCTACTGGCAGGGGGTTGGTGCTGGACCTGTAGCTCCAGGCCCCTCTACGGGCAGGGGTTGGTGCTTTACCTATAGCTCCTGCCCCCCCCCCTCTACTGGCAGGGTGTTCGTGCTGGACCTGTAGCTCCAGCCCCCTTCTACTGGCAGGGGGGTGGGTGCTGGACCTATAGCTCCAGCCCCTCTCTACTTGCAGTGGGAGTTGGTGCTGGACCAGTAGTTTCATCCCCCCTTCTACTGGCAGGGGGTTGGTGTTGTACCTGTTGCTCCAGCCCCCCTCTACTGGCAGGGGATTGGTGCTGGACCTGTAGCTCCAGCCCTCCTTCTACTGGCAGGGGATTGGTGCTGGACCTGTAGCTCCAGCCCTCCTTCTACTGGCAGGGGTTTGGTGTTGTACCTGTTGCTCCAGCCCCCCTCTACTTGCAGGGGGTTGGTGCTGGACCTGTAGCTCCAGCCCGCCCCCCCCCATCCCTCTACTGGCATGGGGTTGGTGCTGGCATTGTTGTGGAGTTCGTTGGCAATTTTAAGGCTTCAGTTTCTTCGTACCCAGCAGTGGTCTGATTTGGTTCGCTCTCTTACTGGATTCAACGTCCTCCCAACGAGCACAAGAAATATTGCCGGAACAACCGTACACATCTTCAAGTGGAAACTAGATTGTTTCCCCTAAGGAGTGCTAGATCAACCGGGCTGTGGTGGATATGTGGGCCTGCGGGCCGCTCCAAGCAACAGCCTAGTGGACCAAACTCTCTCAAGTTAAGCCTGGCTTCGGGCCGGGCTTGGGGAGTAGAACAACTCCCAGAACCCCATCAACCAGGTATCAACCAGGTATACTTTTTTGGAAAGGTTGGTGGAGTGTCTCCCGCTCTCTGCGCCTCTGTGAGGGGGGCCAGGATCCCGGGTTCAATAGAGGATCACGGGTTCAATCACCATGCAGGCCAGAAATGGTTAACATGTTTCCTGTTGCCTCTGTTCACCAACCAGTAAATATTTATCCAGGAGTTAGGCAACTATTGTGGATTGTATGTTAAGGAAAGTCAGTAGTTGACCTTGGGGAACCCCGATAAACCTAACAACAGGCTTCCTCTCCTCAAAACTCAACTCAATATCTTGTGGTATGACCTATGAGAGAAAATAAAAAACTTACTGTTAATTGCTTCTGGGGGATCTCTAAAGTGATTTCCTGAACTTTATCCATGATGCTGGAGGCTGAGTCTCCCAGGTGTACGGGGTCAGCTGTGGCACCTGTCTCTGTGGTCGTTATCTCCAGGGCCTCCCTGATGGTCTCCTGCACCTGTCATTACCAACACAAACATTAATGGTGGAGGCTGAGTCTCCCAGGTGTACGGGGTCAGCTGTGGCACCTGTCTCTGTTGTCATCATCTCCAGGGCCTCCCTGATGGTCTCCTGCACCTGTCATTACCAACACAAACATTAATGGTGGAGGCTGAGTCTCCCAGGTGTACGGGGTCAGCTATGGCACCTGTCTCTGTGGTCATCATCTCCAGAACCTCCCTGATGGTCTCCTGCACCTGTCATTACCAACACAAACATTAATGGTGGAGGCCGAGTCTCCCAGGTGTACGGGGTCAGCTGTGGCACCTGTCTCTGTGGTCGTCATCTCCAGGGCCTCCCTGATGGTCTCCTGCACCTGTCATTACCAACACAAACATTAATGGTGGAACCTGGACTATAATGAAGCATCAGGCACTGAGTAAAGTAACTGGACTATAATGAAGCATCAGGCTCTGAGTAAAGTAACTGGACTATAATGAAGCATCAGGCTCTGAGTAAAGTAACTGGACTATAATGAAGCATCAGGCTCTGAGTAAAGTAACTGGACTATAATGATGCATCAGGCTCTGAGTAAAGTAACTGGACTATAATGATGCATCAGGCTCTGAGTAAAGTAACTGGACTATAATGAAGCATCAGGCTCTGAGTAAAGTAACTGGACTATAATGAAGCATCAGGCTCTGAGTAAAATAATTTCACAATATAAGTAATGGTGTTTCTCTACACTGACCACAGTGTAGAAAAACACCAAGATGACAGTTGACTTTATTAATAAAAATGTTTCAGGTGTTAGAGCAAAAAGTTTCCTATCTATAAAGTCAACTCTCATCTTGATGTGTCTCCATGTCAGAAGTGTTTATATAGAGGCCATACTACACTCAGTTGGGTGAGAACAATGTGACCTTCGGTAGTGTACCTTCACTGAGGTGTGGACAGTGTTGACATCTGGGAAGAGTTCCTGGCACTTCCGGAGCCAATCTTCTACCTTCATCTTGCACCCATCAGCTGTGTCTATGGTTGTGCCAACCTCCTGTGGGGTGTTGACTGTGTCGAGGCTCCCCAACATGGCCTGCAGCTGAGTCTTCCCTTCCTCTCCTTGTGTTGTCATATCTACCACACTGGTATCCTCCAGTTCCAAGAGCTTCATTGCTGACTTGTTCTGCTCTACCAGAGCATAGAGTCTGTCCTGGAGCTGGAGGTGCTGAGTCTTCCAGTCCCCCAGCTCTCCCCGGTACTCCCCCAGCTGGGACAGTACCTCTTCACAGCTAGTAATGAGGCTGCTGATGATGCTCTTCTGCTCCTGCACCAGGGAACGTAATGTCTTACTGATGCCTCTGGCGGGACCTTCATAAGTTTTTGCTGGCACTACTTCCTCAGTTGTTAGCTGAATATTTTTGAGTTTCCTAACAAAAGCCTCCACAGCATAGCTAATTGGGAACTGAGTAGAGGCTGTGGCAGCGTGCTCGGCACGGCAGCTGGGGCAGGTCAGCTGACCATTCTTGATAGCATTGTCAATACACTGGGAGCAGAATGTGTGGCCACATGGCAGTGTGCGAGGTCGTAGCTGATTGTCATCATAATCGTTAAAACACACTGAACATTCCTCTGGCTTGTTATCCTGTGGAAAAGAATATTTAGTTTGCTAGATGTATTTACATTTAAAACTAATATTACAGTACTTTATTTATTAATACAAATTACATAATATTTTTATACATTCTTTGCTATTTCAAAGCAGGGTTAATATTACTGACAGATTAACACATTCACAGCAAGGCCAATATTTTTTATAAACATATCTCGGAGTATGGGATAATATATTTAGGTAACATATTGCAGCAGCAGGGCTGTTTGTAAGCCATACCTGAGAGTGCAGACTAACAAAACCCATCCTTACTTTATTATGAATAATGGAAGAAAATGTATGTAACGTATGTGATAATGGGGGAAGGATCAAGTATTCTTATTCTAAGTTGGACAATAAATACACTGTGGGTTACATCTTAACACATGGGTTTTATTGAACAACTCTGGGTTATTTTACACTTACTATGGGAACACACAATTACATTACAGGATTGTTGAGATTGAGTGATACTCTTCCCCAAACATAACCATGATGGATAAATTGACTATTGGTCTCACACAAATCTGGGCTTAGTTGATTTGGTGGTGATAAGACCACCAAATCTTATCTATTTGATTTATAAAGTACAGTATATATATATATATATATATATATATGTCGTACCTAGTAGCCAGAACACACTTCTCAGCGTACTATGCAAGGCCCAATTTGCCTAATAAGCCAAGTTTTCATGAATTGTTTTTCAACTACCTAACCTACCTAACCTAACTTTTTCGGCTACCTAACCTAACCTAACCTATAGAGATAGGTTAGGTTAGGTTCGGTCATATATCTACGTTAATTTTAACTCCAATAAAAAAAAATTGACCTCATACATAATGAAATGGGTAGCTTTATCATTTCATAAGAAAAAAATTAGAGAAAATATAATAATTCAGGAAAACTTGGCTTATTAGGCAAATTGGGCCTTGCATAGTAGGCCGAGAAGTGCATTCTGGCTACTAGGTACGACATATATATATATACACACACAATGGGGCCTCGACTTACGATGCTAATCCGTTCCCAGAGACGGATCGTAAGTCGAAGCGATTTTTCCCATAAGAAATAAAGGGAATTGAATTAATCCGTTCCCCACCCTCCAAAATATTAACATACAAATACATTTTATACTGAATACAATTTTTTTTCTAACTACAATACAGTACCAAAGTTTCTCTTACCTTTATGGAGGGCTCTTGATGGCGTATGGAAGATAGTGATGAGGGGGGAGGAAGAGAGTTGTTACTGTTTGGAAGGGGAGTTCCCTTCCATTATCACATCAGTGATGTTTTCTCTAGGGTACTCTCTTTTCTACGTTTTGTCTGAATACCACTAGAACCTGGTTATGATTCAGTGCTTGTTTGTCTCACTACAAATTTGTCAAGAGGCATTTGTTGTTCCCTTAATTTTAACATTTGTCTGTAATGATGCATCAGTGTCATTGAATAGGTTAAGGCAACGACCTACTGCAGCTTGATTTGGGCGAGTCGTTTCAGCAAAGGTTTGCAATTCTTCCCATGCTGCACACATTTTCTTAATTGTTGAGGAAGAGACATTCTGTACTCTTGTATCTGCTATATGCTCATCCTTACATGGGTTTTCATATGTTGAGCCTTACCACTGACTTTCCTGGGACTCATGGCAAGGTATATAATAATTACTTTAATGTTCAAAATGCAAAAAATCACCACAAAAGCGGAATTTCTTATAGGCGCAATTGTCACTAAGCGAGCAGCTGTAGTAAACTGAGGCAGGTCGGCCGCGTGACTGGGAACCACTCGCTCTGTCGACCCGAACGTGTACCAACAAATATCGTAAGTCGACGACACCATCGGATGTCGAGTCGCATTTTTCGATGAAATTCACATCGTAACTCGAAATTATCGCAAGTAGGGGCAATCGTATGTCGAGGTGCCACTGTATATTTTATATATATATATATATATATATATATATATATATATATATATATATATATATATTATATATATATATATATATATAACTGAAAACTCACACCCCAGAAGTGACTCGAACCCATACTCCCAGAAGCAACGCAACTGGTATGTACAAGACGCCTTAATCCACTTGACCATCACGACCGGACATAATGAGGTGATAGCCGAGGCTATTTGAACCACCCCACCGCCGGCACTCGGATAGTAATCTTGGGCATAGCATTTTACCAAATCACCTCATTCTTTGAGGCACACGTGAGGAACACAAATGCGAACAAGCCTGAATGGTCCCCAGGACAATATGCAACTGAAAACTCACACCCCAGAAGTGACTCGAACCCATACTCCCAGAAGCAACGCAACTGGTATGTACAAGACGCCTTAATCCACTTGACCATCACGACCGGACATAATGAGGTGATAGCCGAGGCTATTTGAACCACCCCACCGCCGGCACTCGGATAGTAATCTTGGGCATAGCATTTTACCAAATCACCTCATTCTTTGAGGCACACGTGAGGAACACAAATGCGAACAAGCCTGAATGGTCCCCAGGACAATATGCAACTGAAAACTCACACCCCAGAAGTGACTCGAACCCATACTCCCAGAAGCAACGCAACTGGTATGTACAAGACGCCTTAATCCACTTGACCATCACGACCGGACATAATGAGGTGATAGCCGAGGCTATTTGAACCACCCCACCGCCGGCACTCGGATAGTAATCTTGGGCATAGCATTTTACCAAATCACCTCATTCTTTGAGGCACACGTGAGGAACACAAATGCGAACAAGCCTGAATGGTCCCCAGGACAATATGCAACTGAAAACTCACACCCCAGAAGTGACTCGAACCCATACTCCCAGAAGCAACGCAACTGGTATGTACAAGACGCCTTAATCCACTTGACCATCACGACCGGACATAATGAGGTGATAGCCGAGGCTATTTGAACCACCCCACCGCCGGCACTCGGATAGTAATCTTGGGCATAGCATTTTACCAAATCACCTCATTCTTTGAGGCACACGTGAGGAACACAAATGCGAACAAGCCTGAATGGTCCCCAGGACAATATGCAACTGAAAACTCACACCCCAGAAGTGACTCGAACCCATACTCCCAGAAGCAACGCAACTGGTATGTACAAGACGCCTTAATCCACTTGACCATCACGACCGGACATAATGAGGTGATAGCCGAGGCTATTTGAACCACCCCACCGCCGGCACTCGGATAGTAATCTTGGGCATAGCATTTTACCAAATCACCTCATTCTTTGAGGCACACGTGAGGAACACAAATGCGAACAAGCCTGAATGGTCCCCAGGACAATATGCAACTGAAAACTCACACCCCAGAAGTGACTCGAACCCATACTCCCAGAAGCAACGCAACTGGTATGTACAAGACGCCTTAATCCACTTGACCATCACGACCGGACATAATGAGGTGATAGCCGAGGCTATTTGAACCACCCCACCGCCGGCACTCGGATAGTAATCTTGGGCATAGCATTTTACCAAATCACCTCATTCTTTGAGGCACACGTGAGGAACACAAATGCGAACAAGCCTGAATGGTCCCCAGGACAATATGCAACTGAAAACTCACACCCCAGAAGTGACTCGAACCCATACTCCCAGAAGCAACGCAACTGGTATGTACAAGACGCCTTAATCCACTTGACCATCACGACCGGACATAATGAGGTGATAGCCGAGGCTATTTGAACCACCCCACCGCCGGCACTCGGATAGTAATCTTGGGCATAGCATTTTACCAAATCACCTCATTCTTTGAGGCACACGTGAGGAACACAAATGCGAACAAGCCTGAATGGTCCCCAGGACAATATGCAACTGAAAACTCACACCCCAGAAGTGACTCGAACCCATACTCCCAGAAGCAACGCAACTGGTATGTACAAGACGCCTTAATCCACTTGACCATCACGACTGGACATAATGAGGTGATAGCCGAGGCTATTTGAACCACCCCACCGCCGGCACTCGGATAGTAATCTTGGGCATAGCATTTTACCAAATCACCTCATTCTTTGAGGCACACGTGAGGAACACAAATGTGAACAAGCCTGAATGGTCCCCAGGACAATATGCAACTGAAAACTCACACCCCAGAAGTGACTCGAACCCATACTCCCAGAAGCAACGCAACTGGTATGTACAAGACGCCTTAATCCACTTGACCATCACGACCGGACATAATGAGGTGATAGCCGAGGCTATTTGAACCACCCCACCGCCGGCACTCGGATAGTAATCTTGGGCATAGCATTTTACCAAATCACCTCATTCTTTGAGGCACACGTGAGGAACACAAATGCAAACAAGCCTGAATGGTCCCCAGGACAATATGCAACTGAAAACTCACACCCCAGAAGTGACTCGAACCCATACTCCCAGAAGCAACGCAACTGGTATGTACAAGACGCCTTAATCCACTTGACCATCACGACCGGACATAATGAGGTGATAGCCGAGGCTATTTGAACCACCCCACCGCCGGCACTCGGATAGTAATCTTGGGCATAGCATTTTACCAAATCACCTCATTCTTTGAGGCACACGTGAGGAACACAAATGCGAACAAGCCTGAATGGTCCCCAGGACAATATGCAACTGAAAACTCACACCCCAGAAGTGACTCGAACCCATACTCCCAGAAGCAACGCAACTGGTATGTACAAGACGCCGTAATCCACTTGACCATCACGACCGGACATAATGAGGTGATTCTTGGGCTATGCCCAAGATTACTATCCGAGTGCCGGCGGTGGGGTGGTTCAAATAGCCTCGGCTATCACCTCATTATGTCCGGTCGTGATGGTCAAGTGGATTAAGGCGTCTTGTACATACCAGTTGCGTTGCTTCTGGGAGTATGGGTTCGAGTCACTTCTGGGGTGTGAGTTTTCAGTTGCATATTGTCCTGGGGACCATTCAGGCTTGTTCGCATATATATATATATATATATATATATATATATATATATATATATATATATATATATATATATGTCAATGTCGGCAACTGGCACGCGTCTCACACCACACGCCCTCCGAATTGCTGTGGCCCTCCGCCTTGCTGCCCCAATCCACACCAGATTTAGGTGTATTTGCGGCGAGGTGGTGGCTGACAGGTACGGTCACCATGGCCTACTCTGCCAAAGCACAGGGGGATGGCACTCGAGGCACAGTGAAGTTAACGACATCATCAAGAGGAGCCTCACCACAGCTGGATGCCCAGCTGAAAGAGAGCCCCGTTACCTAACGCCCCGTAACTCTGATGCTCTTATTGGTCGCCCTGATGGTATCACAGTGAACCCCTGGAAGAATGGCAAGCAGTTGGTATGGGACTACACGTGCGTATCAACCCTGGCTAACACCTACATTAACCTCAGTGTTGCACAACCAGGTGGCGCTGCCACCCACAGGGAAGCAGCCAAATCCCGTAAGTATAGAGAACTGGATCACCACTACAATTTTGTCCCCATTGCTTCTGAGACGCTCGGCGCCTGGGGTAAAAGTGCTACCAGTTTTTTGAAGGAACTGGGTTCTAGGCTCATTGAAACAACAAGGGACCCGAGAGCTGCAAGCTTTCTTTTCCAGCGCCTCAGTGTGGCGATACAGAGGGGAAATGCGCACTGCATCCAGGGTTCCTGCCCGCCATCTGAGGAGCTGGAGGAACTCGACAACCTATGACAACCATCTTTGTAACCCATATGTAACTCCTTTTTTTGTAACAAAGTTCAAATAAAGTAAATATATATGTGTACATACAAAAGAATGGGGGTGGTAGGAGAAGATAATATTAGTGTTCAGTGAGAAACCACAAGGTCTCCTCTGAATACTTTTTATTTTCTTCTCCGAGGCTATGGGTCCCCACATTGGCACCAGAGGTGGTACCCTCACAAACTTTAAAAAAAAAAAAAAAAAAAAAAAAAAAAATATATATATATATATATATATATATATATATATATATATGTCGTACCTAGTAGCCAGAACTCACTTCTATGCCTACTATGCAAGGCCAGATTTGCCTAATAAGCCAAGTTTTCATGAATTAATTGTTTTTCGTCTACCTAACCTACCTAACCTAACCTAACCTAACTTTTTCGGCTACCTAACCAAACCTAACCTATAAAGATAGGTTAGGTTAGGTAGGGTTGGTTAGGTTCGGTCATATATCTACGTTAATTTTAACTCCAATAAAAAAAAATTGACCTCATTCGTAATGTAATGGGTAGCTTTATCATTTCATAAGAAAAAAGTTAGAGAAAATATATTAATTCAGGAAAACTTGGCTTATTAGGCAAATCAGGCCTTGCATAGTAGGCCGAGAAGTGCGTTCTGGCTATTAGGTACGACATATATATATATATATATATATATATATATTTATATATATATATATATATATTTATTTTATTAAATATGACCGAAAAAGTAAGATTAATAATTCTAACACGAATTTTCTCAATCTTTCGTACATTATGCTTCACTGTTGGAGGTAAATCAAAAATCACTTCTCCAAAATTCATTTTTATTTCTAGTCTGACGCGACACGGGCGCGTTTCGTAAAACTTATTACATTTTCAAAGACTTCACAAATACACAACTGATTAGAACTTGCGTTTCCCTGATTTTATATCTACATTTGAGTGAGGTGGGAAGGGTGATGTGGCATTACATTTGAGTAAGGTGGGAAGGATGATGTGGCATTAGAGGATATTAATAGGGTATTAAAAGTATCAACACAAGACAGAACACGAAACAATGGATATTGAATAGAAGTGTTTGTAGAAAGCCTATTGGTCCATATTTCTTGATGCTTCTATATTGGAGCGGAGTCTTGAGGTGGGTAGAATATAGTTGTGCAATAATTGGCTGTTGATTGCTGGTGTTGACTTCTTGATGTGTAGTGCCTCGCAAACGTCGAGCCGCCTGCTATCGCTGTATCTATCGATGATTTCTGTGTTGTTTACTAGGATTTCTCTGGCGATGGTTTGGTTATGGGAAGAGATTATATGTTCCTTAATGGAGCCCTGTTGTTTATGCATCGTTAAACGCCTAGAAAGAGATGTTGTTGTCTTGCCTATATACTGGGTTTTTTGGAGCTTACAGTCCCCAAGTGGGCATTTGAAGGCATAGACGACGTTAGTCTCTTTTAAAGCGTTCTGTTTCGTGTCTGGAGAGTTTCTCATGAGTAGGCTGGCCGTTTTTCTGGTTTTATAGTAAATCGTCAGTTGTATCCTCTGATTTTTGTCTGTAGGGATAACGTTTCTATTAACAATATCTTTCAGGACCCTTTCCTCTGTTTTATGAGCTGTGGAAAAGAAGTTCCTGTAAAATAGTCTAATAGGGGGTATAGGTGTTGTGTTAGTTGTCTCTTCGGAGGTTGCATGGCTTTTCACTTTCCTTCTTATGATGTCTTCGATGAAACCATTGGAGAAGCCGTTATTGACTAGAACCTGCCTTACCCTACAGAGTTCTTCGTCGACTTGCTTCCATTCTGAGCTGTGGCTGAGAGCACGGTCGACGTATGCGTTAACAACACTCCTCTTGTACCTGTCAGGGCAGTCGCTGTTGGCATTTAGGCACATTCCTATGTTTGTTTCCTTTGTGTAGACTGCAGTGTGGAAACCTCCGCCCTTTTCCATGACTGTTACATCTAGAAAAGGCAGCTTCCCATCCTTTTCCGTCTCGTAAGTGAAACGCAGCACGGAACTCTGCTCAAATGCCTCCTTCAGCTCCTGCAGATGTCTGACATCAGGTACCTGTGTAAAAATGTCGTCAACATACCTGCAGTATATGGCCGGTTTCAAGTTTATGTCGACTAAGACTTTTTGCTCGATGGTACCCATGTAGAAGTTTGCAAACAGGACACCTAGGGGAGAACCCATAGCGACCCCATCTACTTGCTTATACATGTGCCCATCCGGGCTCAAGAAGGGTGCCTCTTTAGTACAAGCTTGGAGTAGTTTCCTCAGAATACTTTCTGGCATGTCAAGAGGAGTACAGGCTGGATCACGATACACTCTGTCGGCTATCATTCCGATTGTCTCGTCCACAGGTACGTTGGTACCTGTGGTCGGTTAGAATTATTAATCTTACTTTTTCGGTCATATTTAATAAAATATGTCTACAGGAAAGACTGCTACCAAAATATACTAATATATATTTATATATATATATAGATAGCGGGCAGAGTGTATCGTGATCTTGCTTATATATACAGAGCACCACTTGGTTTCCGAACCCCTTGGGGACAAGACCCGTCGGTTAACATGTAAGTTCGTATACGAGAAATAGAGGGGAAAAATAAACTAGAAATGTAAAAAGAAATTTTTCCGAAAAATTTATGAAAAAAACTCTAGGGAAAAAATCGTCAGGTTCATGGCGTAAATGCAACCGTGTTTTGTTTGTACTCATCAATAAGTGAAGTCCTGATCCGCTTTATAAAAGTCCTTAATTGTTCCTAACTGATTATTAAGACGTCTGGCAAACATCCTCTGGATGTTTCCTGCCAGCCTGCAGGCACATCCTGCCTAAAATATACGATGACGTACTGTACATTTAAGAAACAAATCTGGGTCACAGGTCTGTGGAGTGTGGTTAGGCTTACGGAGTCAGCCGGTCCCTCCCCCACCACCAACACACCCCCCCTCTCCCCCCACCACCGACACACCCCCCCCTCTCCCCCCACCACCGACACACCTCCCCCTCTCCCCCCACCACCGACACACCCCCCCTCTTCCCCCACCACCGACACACCTCCCCCTCTCCCCCCACCACCGACACACCTCCCCCTCTCCCCCCACCACCGACACACCCCCCCTCTCCCCCCACCACCGACACACCCCCCCCTCTCCCCCCACCACCGACACACCTCCCCCTCTCCCCCCACCCCAAACCCATACACACACACACACACACACACACTCTCAAAGGTCACGTGGTTCACAGTTCACTTCAACACCCATATATCGCTTCCTGCCTGCCTGCCTCCTTCCCACCCTGCCAGCCTGCTTCCTTCCCAGCCTGCCTCCTTCCCAGCCTGCCTCCTTCCCAGCCTGCCTGCCTGCCTCCTTCCCAGCCTGCCTCCTTCCCAGCCTGCCTCCTTCCCAGCCTGCCAGCCTGCCTCCTTCCCAGCCTGCCAGCCTGCCTCCTTCCCAGCCTGCCAGCCTGCCTCCTTCCCAGCCTGCCTCCTTCCCAGCCTGCCTCCTTCCCAGCCTGCCAGCCTGCCTCCTTCCCAGCCTGCCTCCTTCCCAGCCTGCCAGCCTGCTTCCTTCCCAGCCTGCCTGCCTGCCTCCTTCCCAGCCTGCCTCCTTCCCAGCCTGCCAGCCTGCTTCCTTCCCAGCCTGCCTCCTTCCCAGCCTGCCAGCCTGCTTCCTTCCCAGCCTGCCTCCTTCCCAGCCTGCCTGCCTGCCAGCCAGCCTGCCTGCCAGCCTGCTTCCTTCCCAGCCTGCCTGCCTGCCTCCTTCCCAGCCTGCCTCCTTCCCAGCCTGCCAGCCTGCCTCCTTCCCAGCCTGCCAGCCAGCCTGCCAGCCAGCCTGCCTGCCAGCCTGCTTCCTTTCCAGCCAGCCTGCCTCTCCCCCTGCCATCATGCTAACGGGCAGTGTGTGTTAGGCTTATCTTCGGGAATGAGCCGGTCTCGCCCCCACCACCAACAAACCACCCGCCCCCCTACATCCCATCTCTCAAGGTCACGCGGTTCAACCTCGTGACTACCACTCACTCCCTGCCTGCAAGCTAGCCTGCCTGCCTGCAAGCTAGCCTGCCTGCCTGTGCCTGCCAGCCTGCCTTTCCCTCCCTAATTCTCACTACTTCCAACCCTTCCTGCCTACCTCCTAGCATCTCTCCCTACCTCCCCCTCCCTCTTAGCATCTCTCCCTACCTCCCCCTCCCCTCCTAGCATCTCTCTCCCCCCCTCTCTCACTGATTCTCTCCCCCCCCCTCATTCATACTGCCTCCCACCTAAGTTCCATCGTCCATCCACCCACCAGTCAGCCATCACTGACGCAATGGGTGCATTTGGAGCCAACATGGTGCACAGATATTTCTTGATTGTGCAGATATGTAAAACAAAAGCACAGAATGAACATTCCAGCCTTATGGCAATTCAAAATAATAGGAATAATAGGCCGTGAATCTGTGAAGTCACAGTGGGCAAACTGGACCATCGCCCACCCACCACCACAAGCCGGCGTGACGCTTGGTGGACCCCTTCCTACCCGAACTTTGTTCGGGTAGCATGACTCCCCAACCCCAATCGGGAAACTGGAAGTTTCGGATAACTAAAGTTCGGAAACCAAGTGGTGCTCTGTATATATATATATATATATATATATATATATATATATATATATATATATATATATATATATATATATGCGAACAAGCCTGAATGGTCCCCAGGACTATATGCGAATGAAAACTCACACCCCAGAAGTGACTCGAACCCATACTCCCAGAAGCAACGCAACTGGTAACTACAGGGCGCCTTAACCCTTAAAGTGCGCATCACTTCATATGAAGTGTAAATCGTTTTACCAGTCAACTGCGCTTCACTTCATATGAAGTGTAAATCGTTTTACCAGTCAACTGCGCTTCACTTCATATGAAGTGTATGGGTACCGCGCACGATTTGAATGGCCCGCGGTGTAGCTGGGGGTCCCATACGCTGCCCAGGGGCTCTAGTAAACAGCGGCCATTTTGAAAAAAAATCCAGCTCACGCTCCGATGGCATGGGAGGCCTCAGTTTAGCGAGAGTCACCATGGCGAGCGCACGGTCAAACGCCTCACGAGCACGCATCACTCAGTCCCTCACCCCAGAGCAAATAGCCCACGAATTATTCTCTGAAGGTGAAGAAAGTGTGTTTGACGATTCAGACAACGATGAGGATTATACACAGTTGTCGGGAGATAGTAGCAGCAGCAGTGAAAGTGAGAATGACCGCCATGCCATGGCGAGGCCTATACGCTCTCCCATGCCTCCTCGCCCATTTTCTACCCCAATTCTACCACGACCTCACAGTTCCTGTGGATATTTTCTGTTTGAGGGTGACGAGTCAGAGGGAGGTGACTCCTTTTCTGGGTTTAGTGACTCAGATCAAAGTTTTATTGAGCCTGTGGCTGGTACCAGTGGTGTAACTGGGCGAGAAATTGTCGCGTCAGCAGCATCTCGCCCAGCCAAGCGCCACCGCATGGCACCACATGAGGCACCAAGACCCTCGTGTTCACGTGCACCCACCTCACGTGCACGTAGCCGCCGTGCTTCTCGCAGACGGTATTCAGCTCCTGGTCGCCGGTATGCATCGCTTCCTCGCCGTCTTTCCTCTGCATCTCGCAGGACGCCTGGTGTACTTGAGTGGAGTGATGGTGACGATTTTATTCCTAATATTCCTCACTTTGACGATAAAGATGTAGGGATTACAAACCTTTTCCCTAATCAAGGTGAGGACATGGCTGAGATGGAATATTTTACAGCATTCTATGATGAACCACTCATGGAATACATTGTACACCAAACGAACCTGCATGCTGCTTACCTGATTGAGAGGGAAATCACAGAATTTTCACGACTGCAGCGTTGGAAAAATACCACAGTGGCGGAAATGTATGTGTTTTTGGCACTCTGTTTGTTGATGAAGCACTGTCACAAACATGCAATAAATGACTATTGGAGCAAGGACAAGACAATACCAACACCTTTATTCGGGAAATATATGTCACGAGACAGGTTTCAGATACTCCTCAGGTGTCTACATTTTGGAAGTGTTCAGGACCGAACACCTGATGATAGACTGTGGCGAGTGAGGCACTACATGAACGATGTTATTGGAAAATTCAGAGATTTTTACGTACCAGCACAGAAGCTGGTGGTTGATGAATCTCTCATACTTTTCAAGGGACGTGTTCCATTCAAACAGTACATTCCCTCAAAACGAAACCGATTTGGCCTGAAATTTTTTGTTCTTTGTGATTGTGAGACAGGATACGTGTTACACATGATTCTGTACTCGGCTAGTGATGTAGACATTCCCGGTAACGACGAACATGGATTCTCGGGGAGTGTAGTGAAGACCATCATGGCTCCGTGGATGAACAAGGGACACATTTTATACACAGATAATTACTATACAAGTCCCTTGCTAGCTCGGTTCTTGCTAGAAAATAGAACCGGATTGGTTGGTACAGTAAAGCCACAACGAAGGGAAATGCCTGTGTTTGACAACGACATTGCAGTTGGTGAGTGTCAGAGAAGGAAAAGTGATAACATTCTGTCAGTTCGGTGGAAAGACAAAAGAGAGGTGAACTTGTTGACAACAATTCATGATGGAACAATGGTGAACAGTGGGAAAGTGAGCCATAAAACAAACGCACCACTATATAAGCCAGACTGTGTTTTAGACTATAATATCAACATGCGGTTGATTGATAAATCAGACATGATGATTGGCACTGCAGAGTGTGTGCGGAAGACATGTAGGTGGACGAAAAAAGTGTTCTTCCATCTTGTGGACATGAGCATGCTGAACTGTTTCAACATGTACCTTGTGAGAACTGGACGTAAGCCCACTTTCCGTGACTTTGTATTTGATGCTGCAATACAGTTATTAGGAAAGTTTGCAAAAGATGTCCCAGGTATTCAGTGGCCCATCATAAACCCACTGTTGCAGCATGCTGGTACTCCACGCCTCGCTCACACTGAAGGCTTCCTAGCACACAAACTTAAGTATTTGCCACCTGGTGTGAAGCGTGCAATAGCCCAACGTGATTGCTTGGTGTGTAAAACAACGACACGTAGAGACAAGAAACGGAAGCTTGTGCAAACATGGTGTGAAACGTGTGGTATCCCATTATGTGCTGTCGACTGCTTCAATGACTACCACAGTCTAGAAATCTTCTAAGTGTGCTTCAAAGTGTGTATAGCGTGTGCGAGTGTGTAAATATGTAAACATATAAGCAGAACATATAATATAATAGACTGTAATGACATATTATATTGCCGTAATTGAAAACATTTGTGTGCGCCTGTGTATACTCAAATATGCAACAATTATTGATACAAAATATGTTCAAACAGTATTTGAAACACAATTAGTGAAAAAAAATTAGATAAAATGCGCTTAGACATTGTAAATAAATAGCGCGAAAATATATTTGTGGCAACTCTGGCTGTTTGAGGACCGCGCGCAACATCTCCCGGGCGTGTACTGCATGAGCGACCATGCAGATTGTGACGTCATCGCAGAGCTTCTCGGCTCTATTGCAACAAAAGTAAGTACAATAGAATTTTTTTTTTATTTTTCCCGTGATCAGTGAACAGAACTTAACAGATTAGCAAAAAAAAAAATTTTTTTTTTTTTCAAAATGACATGCGCCTGTGTGGATAGCAGGATATTAGACCCCGAGCATGTTAAGGGTTAATCCGCTTGACCATCACGGCCGTCAAAAGGAAGTGATAGCCGAGGCTATTTGAGCCACTTCCCCGACGGCAACTCGGATGGTAATCTTGGGCATAGCATTTCACCAAATCACCTCATTCTTTGGGGCACACGTGAGGAACACAAATGCGAACAAGCCTGAATGGTCCCCAGGACTATATGCGAATGAAAACTCACACCCCAGAAGTGACTCGAACCCATACTCCCAGAAGCAACGCAACTGGTAACTACAGGGCGCCTTAATCCGCTTGACCATCACGGCCGTCAAAAGGAAGTGATAGCCGAGGCTATTTGAGCCACTTCCCCGACGGCAACTCGGATGGTAATCTTGGGCATAGCATTTCACCAAATCACCTCATTCTTTGGGGCACACGTGAGGAACACAAATGCGAACAAGCCTGAATGGTCCCCAGGACTATATGCGAATGAAAATTCACACCCCAGAAGTGACTCGAACCCATACTCCCAGAAGCAAGTTTGCAAAACTTGCAAGAAGCAAAACTCACACCCAGGGTGTGAGTTTTCATTCGCATATAGTCCTGGGGACCATTCAGGCTTGTTCGCATTTGTGTTCCTCACGTGTGCCCCAAAGAATGAGGTGATTTGGTGAAATGCTATGCCCAAGATTACCATCCGAGTTGCCGTCGGGGAAGTGGCTCAAATAGCCTCGGCTATCACTTCCTTTTGACGGCCGTGATGGTCAAGCGGATTAAGGCGCCCTGTAGTTACCAGTTGCGTTGCTTCTGGGAGTATGGGTTCGAGTCACTTCTGGGGTGTGAGTTTTCATTCGCATATAGTCCTGGGGACCATTCAGGCTTGTTCGCATTTGTGTTCCTCACGTGTGCCCCAAAGAATGAGGTGATTTGGTGAAATGCTATGCCCAAGATTACCATCCGAGTTGCCGTCGGGGAAGTGGCTCAAATAGCCTCGGCTATCACTTCCTTTTGACGGCCGTGATGGTCAAGCGGATTAAGGCGCCCTGTAGTTACCAGTTGCGTTGCTTCTGGGAGTATGGGTTCGAGTCACTTCTGGGGTGTGAGTTTTCATTCATATATATATATATATATATATATATATAGATAGCGGGCAGAGTGTATCGTGATCTTGCCTGTACTCCTCTTGACATACCAGAAAACATTCTAAGGAAACTACTCCAAGCTTGTACTAAAGAGGCATCCTTCTTAAGCCTGGATGGGCACATGTATAAGCAAGTAGATGGGGTCGCCATGGGTTCTCCCCTAGGTGTTCTGTTTGCGAACTTCTACATGGGTACCATCGAACAAAAGGTCTTCGTCGACATGAACTTGAAACCGGCCATATACTGCAGGTATGTTGACGACATTTTTACTCGGGTACCTGAGGTCAGACATCTGTAGGAGCTGAAGGAGGCATTTGAGCGGAATTCTGTGTTGCATTTCACCTACGAGATGGAGAAGGATGGAAAGCTGCCCTTTCTAGATGTAACAGTCATGGAAAGGAGTGGAGGTTTCCACACTGCAGTCTACACTAGAGAAACATAGGAATGTGCCTCAATGAGAATAGTGACTGCCCAGACAGGTGCAAGAGGAGTGTTGTTAACGCTTATGTCGACCGTGCTCTCAGCCACAGCTCAGGATGGAAGCAAGTTGATGAAGAACTTTGTAGGGTAAGGCAGGTCCTAGTCAACAACGGCTTCTCCAATGGTTTCATTGAAGACATCATAAGAAGGAAGGTGATATGCCATGCAACCTCTGAAGAGACAACTAACACAACACCTGTACCCCCTATTAGACTATTTTACAGGAACTTCTTTTCCACAGCTCATAAAACGCAGGAAAGGGTCCTGAAAGATATTGTTAATAGAATCGTTACCCCTACAGACAAAAATCAGAAGATACAATTGACGATTTACTATAAAACCAAGAAAACTGCCAACCTACTCATGAGAAACTCTCCAGACACAAGA